>NW_027190736.1:0-28188 GCF_040958095.1 Procambarus clarkii
CATTGTTCGTTTTTTAATGGACGTTTATAGTAACCGTTTTCCAAAGGATATGGGAGACTTTCTACAAATTTTGTATAAATTTTAGTTAAATCGTCAACATTTATTTCATTTATTTCGTCTATTATTTCTTTAGTGTTAACCCAAACAATTTTAATATTTTGATCTATGAGATTTGATGGCATAGCTAAAATTTGTAACAAAATGTTGGGATTGGGTAAGATAACATTACCAGGGAAGAAAGATATGTTCTGTGTTTGTTTAATTTGGGGATAATTTTGTAATTAATACCGAAACTAGATAGAGCATGCCAGAAATATCCTAAATTATAGGTGTGTATTCCAATGTTATTATGACACATTTCATTATAATGAAAATCATTTAAAGTTTCCCGAAAGATTAAACCCATTTTCACATACAAACATGGTTGGCATATGGCAGATAAACTTATATAGGTATTGGATTTGGATAATTTTTCTTGGGCTTTCATATAGAGTTGTTCAAGTTGAAGTAAATAATAATCTTTATCTTCTGTTTTTACATTAGGTAAAATTGCATGTTTACAAATACATTGAGTACCTATCATATTTATTTGTTCTCTAATCATCGTTCTAATTAAATTATGTTGGGTGAATCATCATTAATTTTAGAAATGATATTAATGACATCAGAATTAACTATCGGATTTTTTATTGAAAGTGATGATGTCGGTGATTGAGGTAAAGATGAAGACATTTATTTACCTTTTTATTTTAATTTATAATAAAAAATATATGAAAATATGAATAGTCCTGTAGGGATTCCAAATACAACCAATCCTGTACAATCACCAAACCCACCATCAAACCCACCACCAAACCAACCAGCACAAAACCAACAAACAAACACCATAACACAACAATCAGTAGTTGGTCTAACTCCGAATTCATCTATAACATCAATAATGGCCAATCCAAAAGTTAATCCAGAAATATCTGAAGTTCTTTCCAAAATTCAAGATATGACTAGATATATCAGTGACCCTAACCAACGTGCTTCTTTCATAAAAGCTTTGGGTCAACAGTTAAATATGATTGGTAATTCTTCTAAATGTGTTTGTATTCACGCTCTATTTCCTGACCTAAAATATGAAGAAAAAGATTATCATTTACAACAAATTGAAGATTTGTATAGAAAAGCACGGAAAAACCAGTACATAATATTTATAAAAGTTTGTCTGCTATATGTCCACCCTGTTTATATCTAAAAATGGGTTTGTTATCAACAGACGTGGTGAAAGATTTTAAAGACTCATTTTGTTCCAACAAAACTGGACCTCATAAAACTTATAATTTAGGACCAATGGCTCATGTCTTAACAAGTTATAATGTTAATCAAAAAGTCTATCCTAACATGCAAAATGCTATGAATATATCTTTTCATCCAGGTAATATTCTAATCCCTGATTCAAAAATCTTTTTACAGATGTTAGCTATGCCATCAAATCTCATAGATCAGGGGGTTAAAGTAATTTGGGTTGATACAGAGGAAACTGTTCCTTGCAATAATAATAACATTAATGACCAATTGGAATGTTATGAAAAGTTTATGAACGCTCTCCCTGCTTCTCTTGATAATGGTTATTACAAAGGTGAGCCTAGACCAACTGACAAGATAAATTAATAACTTCTCCACCTCATAAATTTGTTAAAGCAGCTAAAGGTGAAGAAAATTAGTTTTACTAAAAATTTTTGATGTAAATTCAGTTTTAAACATATATTATTCTCAACTAATTCAATCACAGCGACGTTTACAAGTGAAAACTATAACAGATAATGATGGAAGTAGATTATTTTGAATCGAACCAATTTTGCTTGTTATGAACCCTTGTCCACACATCGAATACATGATTTTCTAGCCATAGCTGTTGCCCTCTCGATAATCCGGAAGATCTTAAAAAATACCCTCCACTCAATAATGAGTGTATCACTACTCCACATAATATTCTCATCATTAATAATAAAGGGAAGGCCGTTTTTACTGACAGTACTGAACCTAAAAACTACAGCCTGTGAAAAATTGAAACGAGGACTTAAAGATGGTACTAAATATCCACCTCATAAACGATTTGTAAATACAGCACATACCATGACACCTAATAACAAATCTCAAACCTGGAGATCCTATTAAACCAGACAGTTTTCCGGACTTAAATACTACCACTTCTCCTGATCTCGCTGATATGCTATGGAGAAACATATTATGATTCGGAAATGTTTCGTAAGAATTTAAAAAGCAAATATAGACAATTTGAAAAATTACTTTTCAGGTTTTAATGATGACCTGAATAAACCTGTTGATATAATAATGTTAATTATTCTATTTTGATATTGCCATTGGAATGTCTCCCTCAAAAATACTCGATATCAATCATAATCTTGCAGGTGAAAAACCCAATGGTATTGATATATTTTCAGACTATCCCGAAAATGGCACAAATATTCTTGAAATAGCATCGCCTAATGTAGTATATTCAGATAAAATCGGTTTTGGTTACTCTCAAGAGCCTATGTTCTAATGAGATGTTAGTATTAAAAAATACCATTGCCCATTTGCAAAATATTATGAATCGCAGTGTTGGGGTATTTAGGAAATTTGAAGTAACACCGGGAAACAACATTACAAACTCTTCAACCTAATTATTTAGTACAAATACAAGATCCTTCTGAATATCTTCAAGTTGTTGATAAAACTATAAAGCAGATACATCCATCCCCAACTTCCAAATAGAACCTCCTAATGATGTACATCATATACCACAAGATTTGTGCGATTCAATGTCATTTAATCAGTATGTAAATTTGTATACCCCACCTAAAACACAAGGATGTATATGGTAATTTATATTATAATTAAAACTTTTCAAATTATATTATAATTTAATATATTGTTTGTTTATTGGCAATTACCCAAATACTTAGTTGTTGTTTTTTATTTTTTATGAATTACCCTCTAATATTTTTTTTGTTTTGGTTATTATAAAAAAAAAATGAACATTTATATATTTGTTGTTGGTATATGTTTACTAATTATTTTATTTTTAATGTGGATGAGAATCCAATCCACAAACAGCGACACCATCTCTCCACAATCAGAAGGATGTCAGTGCCACCCTCCCAACAGCACGTGCCACTGTCACCACCTCCACCAGCACTCCAGCTGCTGACGACAGCGGTGCCACTGTCACCACCTCCACCTCCACCAGCACTCCAACTGCTGACGACAGCGGTGCCACTGTCACCACCTCCACCTCCACCAGCACTCCAGCTGCTGACGACAGCGGTGCCACTGTCACCACCTCCACCTCCACCAGCGCTCCAGCTGCTGACGACAGCGGTGCCACTGTCACCACCTCCACCAGCACTCCAGCTACTAACGCAGAGACGAGGACTTTGGGGGTAAGGGGTGGGATTGGGCTCTGGATGGGTGAGGGGAGGGGGGTGTTAAGGTGGGTCGCCGAAAACGGAGATTCGAACTCAAAAGGCGGGCTAGGATCCGTCCCTGATCCGACACAGAGACAGAACGGAGAGACGACCCACTGTGGCAGGGTGAGGCGTCGAGAGAGTCCTTCCCACAATTTTTTTAATAAATGGCTAAGAATTATTGAACATTGAGAGGTTTCGTTTAGCATATTATAAAAAAAAATAATAGACATATGTAGCAGCCAGAAAGCCACACCTGGACCACTATGCTAGGCCCGACCTGCCCAACGAGGCAAGTTCCCCTGAATCTATATATTTTTCCAATTTTCCTCTATGAAGTGATAAATCTGTACATTTCACCATGCACAAGTTAATTAGGTTAGGGGCTAGGTTAGGTTCGGTTCGGTCATATATCTATGTTAGTTTTAACTCAAATTTCCAATAATCAACCATACATAATGAAATGGACAGATTCATCACTTCACAAGAAAAAAAAAATTGAAAAAAAATATAAATTCATGAAAACTCGGCCCATCAGGCAAATCGGGTCTTGCACAGTAGGCCAAATACAACGTTCTGGCAACCAGGCACGACATATAAATATATATATATATATATATATATATATATATATATATATATATATGTCGTACCTAGTAGCCAGAACGCACTTCTATGCCTACTATTCAAGGCCCGATTTGCCTAATAAGCCAAGTTTTCATGAATTAATTGTTTTTCGACTACCTAACCTACCTAACCTAACCTAACCTAACGTTTTCGGCTACCTAACCTAACCTAACCGATAAAGATAGGTTAGGTTAGGTTAGGTAGGGTTGGTTAGGTTCGGTCATATATCTACATTAATTTTAACTCCAATAAAAAAAAATTGACGTCATACGTAATGAAATGGGTAGCTTTATAATTTCATAAGAAAAAAAATTAGAGAAAATATACTAATTCATGAAAACTTGGCTTATTAGGCAAATCGGGCCTTGAATAGTAGGCATAGAAGTGCGTTCTGGCTATTAGGTACGACATATATATATATATATATATATATATATATATATATATATATATATATATATATATATACATATATATATATATATATATATATTTATTTTGGTGGTTGTTATTGTTTTTTGTAATAGGTTTAAATGGGTTTCAGGAGACCTACCCGTTGTTTGTTTCTTCCTCTGTATGTGTCGTTTACCCACTCACTTAGGATCCATTATTGAGAATAAGGATTTGATGAATATCTCTTTAGTAACTTGTAACTTACATTCGAATTACCATTCTCCCAGAGTTTTTATTATTATTATTATTATTATTATTATTATTATTATTATTATTATTATATTAGGCATACCACCACCTTCAATTAATAAATATACAGTTAGATCTTAGAAATTGTAAACATTATAGAATATGAATTTTGTATATAATATGAATTTTGTATATATCAAATTTAATATATTTCTATTTACAACACACACACACCCACACACACACACACACACACACACACACACACACTGTAGGTTTTTATAATTATAATTAAAAAATTTAGGTAATTTTATGATCAGTATTGATTACACTTGTATTAAAAAAATAAAGCAAGCACCTGTTTCTATGACTTGGTAAATGTCATACATTACAACAAATTTTTTTTGAATACTTTATTAAATTTACTGTGCTTCAAAATTCATTTGGCCTCTTTCTTCATGGTTTATAATTTTATATGTATTAATCGTTGTAAAAATCACGAGAATTACTGCAATTAGCCCAGCAATGGCATGATGTGATCCCATAACATATTTCACGTGATCATCAGATTTAACTGAATCCATAAATGGTATTTTATCATATACATTCATAACAGATGTTATTGTAATAAACAAACATAAGATAATTAATATAATAAGTATAAAATATGTGAATATTTTATTACCGAACATATCTTTTTTTGTTCTTTTTTATATAGGAGAAAAATAATAAAATGACTATGAAATTTAATTATAATTTAATAATTTAATAGATGTATAAGCTGTTTAGCTGGAGGAACGATTTTTTGGGCATAAGAAACAATTGATTTATATTGATATTGATGGTAAGTTAAGATAAATGTAATTAATAAAAGAGCCATAATAGCAATTACTAATGACATTAATGATTTGGAAATATTTGTTCCCAAAAGATAAAAGGTGGCTAATAAACCAACCAAAAAAGACAGATACATAATAGAAAGGGACCAATTTGTTTTTTTCTTAACGACATTCATTTTTTCCTGTGATATTTCCTTATTATCATGTGTCTCATTAATTGTGGGAGTTGTTAATGTGGTTGGTATTGGATTCCAATAAGATTCTTCATGTACTCTATTAGCTATTCTCAAATCCACAACATGAGGTTGAGGTAGTAACTGAGGAAGTTGTTGATGATTCTCGCCTGAAGCCGTTGTTGTTGTTGTTGTTGTTGTTGAAAGATGAGGATGTACCATTTTATTTAACGATTTTCTTTTATTTTTTTAATTATAGTTTTAATTAATGTTTCACTATTGAAGGGTATTAGTGTTTTGAGTCGATGGCTGTTTATATGTATTAGGGCTTCTTCAAGTGGGAAATAACAGGCAATTTTTTCTTCATCTAAGCGATGACTGAAAGGAAAACGATGCATATAATTCTTAATTGCACGGTTGTTGGTCTTCTTATCATTTAGGTTGAAAATACATCCTAAAGTTCCAAGTATCCAATTTAAACATCGAGACCGAGAGTGCGTAAATTGAATTAAATTATTTGCATTTTCAGTTTCAATTAAAATACTATAATCACACTGATAGGTTTTACCATTCAGTGCTATCCATTCCTCTGATATCATTGGTAAATTATATTGGTTATTATGAATCATCCCCAATTTAATTCTTTTAATAATTGGTATAAATCTAAATGAAAACAATGTGTTTTCTTCCATAAACTCTCTAATTTGGGTAATTATCGGAATCTTTTGATCAATTTTTTCAGGTTGACCACGATGAAGTGTATACTCTCCCTCTATTGTATTTCCATTACCAAACATATGTTGATATAAATTAACATATTCGGCTTGACTCATGGGGGACGAATTTTCAAAAATAATAACATTTTTCGTTTTATCATTCCATTTATGTCGATAACTTTTATTATTAAGATACGAAATATAAAAGTATGATGGAGAATGTAACATTAGGATTTTACATTTTTTTAATATAACTTTTTCGTCTGTACTAAAACATTGACTGGCATCTACATATAAAAGCCCTAAAGATTTTTTAGTTTATTATCATAATTTAATTGGTTTGGTTTTAATTGTATTAATGGCATATTTATAGTGGGAGGAAGATGTGCATTTTTGTAATAAAAATCAGTTTCTTTACAATACTGAGATGACATACTGACTATTTTATATATAAAAATGAATGGTGTTTATATAATAATTTATATATTTTTTGTATTCTAACGGAACATGGATTATATTCATTAATGTGTAGTAGGGAGTGGTGGTGGTGGTGTGGTAAGGTTGTTGGGGTTGTGGTGAGGTGGTGGTGGTGGTGGTGTGGTAGCGGCGGTGGCGGTGTTTGGGTTGTTGTGTTGGTTGGGTTTTGGAAGGGTGGTGGTGGTGGTGGTGGTGGTGGTGGTGGTGGCAGTGTTTGGGTTGTTGTGTTGGTTAGGTTTTGGGAGGGTGGTGGTGGTGGTGGTGGTGGCAGTGTTTGGGTTATTGTTTGGGTTGTTGTGTTGGTTAGGTTTTGGGAGGGTGGTGGTGGTGGTGGTGGTGGTGGTGGTGGTGGTGGTGGTGGTGGTGGTGGCAGTGTTTGGGTTATTGTTTGGGTTGTTGTGGGGGTTGTTGTGTTGGTGGGTTTGGGTTATTGTTTGGGTTGTTGTGGGGGTTGTTGTGTTGGTGGGGTTTGGGTTATTGTTTGGGTTGTTGTGGGGGTTGTTGTGTTCGTGGGGTTTGGGTTATTGTTTGGGTTGTTGTGGGGGTTGTTGTGTTGGTGGGGTTTGGGTAGGGTGATGGTGGGGGTGTTGTTTGGGTTGTGGTAGTTTCCATATCTTTTATTATTTGAGGAAAATTTTTTACCAAAATTTTCCCAAATTGTTTTTCCTGACATTTATACCGAAATAAAATATATGAAAACAATACTGCAAATTCTTTTTTTTCTATAGTTTCTTTTACAATACTATGTATAATATCTCGAGGTATATTATCATGGTAAATGGTTTGGCATATGGTATCCATTCCTTCAATTAAAGATTGAATTAGATTTTTTTTATCATTTACAGATACCTCTCGAAATTTTCGTATTGTAATCTCAATTTTGTTCGAGGATAAATCCATGAAACTTTTCAGAAAGCTACATTCCGGATTCCATTGAATATGAAGAAGTAGAGGCTTGTCAGAAATGTCAAAATTCCATAGCCCAAGATTACAAAAAGCACATTTCACATGATCACTAAGACCTGTATAAAAGAATCCAGCTGAACTTAGATCTTCTGAGTTTGGTAATGTAAGTGGCCATGTGCTAAAACTTTCCAGGCGATTTTTACAATCTTCATATGTTCGATCGACACTGGGACAATGAGGTGACAATGAGAGGACTAAATTTGATTGCAGAATAACTTCACATAACTCTAAAGGGACATTACCAACGGGTTTTCCCATGATAAATGGACAATAAGGAACTCTTTGTCTATGTTTATTATGTGGAATATCGTTTATTTGCCAGTTCTTGATAACTGTATTGCAGAAAATACATGCACATGCATCGTTTCTTTTAAGATAAAAAAATCCATCCCTAGCTAAATTTAGAGGGGAAATCCATGGGAATTTCCAATTGTTAAATGTGTCTAGACGTGCACTTTCAAACTTCAAAAAAAAAATGTTGTTAAACATTCTGATAGGTGTTTTAATTTGTGAAATAAATGTACAATTATGTTCTGGATATACAATTGCATTACTATTTATATTGAATGTAAGTGACAAATGACACTATATACATTTCCATAGATTTTCTTGTTTGTTATAATAAAACCCATTTCGTTTTAAAATGTTTAAATTTATTTTGAAATTTAAACCTTCTAATGTTTTCATGCTATGTTGTCCACTCATTTTGGTATGTAATTAATGAATGGTAAATTTATTAAATCCGTCTGACCATATTATATATTTACTAGGCATGGCATTATATATATTTTTTTTTTTATTTATATTTCGAGATTCTTCAGGTTTACAGTAAAGGCTTCAAACTCTTCTTTTCAATTCCTTTTCAATTCAAATTCCATTATCATCACTAGTGTTCTAGGCGATTTGTAAAAAAAAAAAAAAAAACTTGGTGGTTATATAATAAACATATTGAAATAAAATTAAAATAGTGATAGGATGATATCAAAGCAAAAGAAAAACGAAGAATTTTGCAGCAAACATGAATTTGAATTAAAAATTAGCCAAATGTTGGAAAAAGGTGGGCCTGGGAGTCGGAAAATTTTTACTCGAGAAAAATTAGCACAATACATTGAGGAAGTCAAAAATGCTAAATTGAAACTGAATTGGAAATCTTCTCATGAATATGATCTATTGTCTCGATATGATGTCAAAAATCTATTTGGGGATGATGTCTTAGTAACCATCGACGAAACTGAACGAAGAATGAAGCGGGGGACAAAGCGTAAACTGACCAGTGACAATCGTCATTCTACTACGGCTGTAACAACAACAACAACAACAGGAGCTACAACAGCTGATCCTGGCCGGATGTGTCGTCGTTTCATACATCAAGGGCAATTGTATGATACGATTTATGATGCACACAGAGCAGTTTGTCACGGAGGAGAAAAAAGAACTTATTTTGAAGCAAGTAAAACTATCGCTAACGTCACTCAACAATCGGTGAAACTCTTTATTTCACTCTGCCACATATGTAATTTGAAACGACTTCCTTGACGAAAAAAGGGGGTAATACGGCCCATTGTATCGACCAGTTTTGCGGAGCGAGGACAAATGGATTTAATAAATATGCAAAAAGAAGGAGGATGTGTGTATAAATATATTTTACATTATCAAGATCATTTAACAAAGTTTTCGGTTTTACGAGCTCTTCGCAGTAAACGGGCGATTGAAGTGGCACGCCACTTACTCGATATATTTGCTCTCTTGGGAGCCCCACGAATTCTGCAGAGCGATAACGGCCGTGAATTTGTGGCAGAGGTGATTCAAGAGCTAAAAAACGAAATGTGGCCCAACATGCTCCTCATTAATAGCAAACCTCGTCATCCACAGAGCCAAGGGAGCATTGAATGTACAAAAGAAAATGTAATCAAAATGCTTGGCAGTTGGATGTGTGAAAATCAAACGCGAGATTGGTCAGCTGGACTTCCCTTTGTGCAATTCACCAAAAACACAGCATATTCACGTGGAATTGGCGTATCGCCTTACAAGGCAGTTTTTGGTATAGAACCACCAATATATATGAATAATAATACACCTTCATTAATAAAGATGATGCAATTGAAATTAAGAGAAAAATAGAGGTGATGAGTTAATAGTACATTATTTCTTCAAATTTATTTAAGTTAGTTAAAATGCACGTGCTAAATATCAAGGTTCATTATTAATTTATTTTTGTTTTTGTTTTTGTTTTTGTTTTAGGATACGAGAAGTTTGACTGAACTAAAAGTTGGTTGGGAATGAAAAAGACTAAAGGAAACTAGTACTAGTGTCCCCCCCCCCCCCCCCAAAAAAAAAATATGAAAAACATACCTCATAAACCCAAAATGGTTCTGGATGGGTTCTACTGAAGATGGATGGGTACCCAGCATCATCACAATTGAAATTCATAATGCAAATATTGGATATAGGTTCGATGATAACTAAATTGTTTGTTGAACTAGTTTCCAACATTGACCATCATATATAGTAATCAACTCAAAAGTGGCATGGACCAGGGGAATCCGACTGTCTAATTAAAACAAAGCAAAGCAATGCGATGGTCAGAGATAGATGTTGATGTAATGTGATTTCTGCCCAGTGCTCGGAATGTCAAAGTGAAGAAATTCAAAGAAGCGCGGGTAAACGGCGTGAGTCATATATCATACAGTGGGGAGTTGATGATTGAGATTCATTCAATAGGCCGTTACTTAACATATATTATATTAACCTAACCTAACCTATGTTAGGTTAGGTTATGTAGGGTTGGTTAGGTTCGGTCATATATCTACGTTAATTTTAACTCCAATAATTTTTTTTTAACTCATACATAATGAAATGGGTAGCTTTATCATTTCATAAGAAAAAAATTAGAGAAAACATATAAATTCGTGAAAACTTGGCTTATTAGGCAAATCAGACCTTACATAGTAGGCTGAGAAGTCCGTTCTGGCTACTAGGTACCACATATATCCAACTCGAATTGATATACTCTCTGTAGTGATACTTTTTTTTAAATAATATTTACAATAAGAATAAAGGTATTAAAAAAAATATAATATAATATCATTTCTATACTACTTATTATTAAAATACTTATTTGTCAATTTAATTATATGGAGAATAAATGTGAATTGCTATATTCAATATCATAACCAGATTGTATTAACATGTGATACAAATAATACAACTGTAAATTATTTAAATTTGTGGTGTCAATTTTCCAATTTGGTGATAGATGAATAGGATTTTCTTTATAATAGTTAATCAATGCATCATGAAAAATTTGCTCATTCGGCATTAAAATAAGTTGTTTGTAAATTGCATCTGAAATTTTATTTGGACATTTTGAAGAATTATAATACGGGATAACCATATTATTAATGATCATAAAAGCTAATTTGAAAGGTGAATTGGAATTATGAAAGTTGTTTTTATAATTTGAAACTTTTTCTTGTATAAATTGAACATATTTTCGTTTTTCTTCTTCATCATTTTGATTATTAATAAATATGTTTGTTTGATCCTCCACAATCATTAAATTTTCAGTATTATCTTCCTTGAATGGTGGCAGTGGCGATTGTTGCGGTGCCGGTTGCAGTGGTGATTGTTGCGGTGTCGGTTGCAGTGGTGATTGTTGCGGTGTCGGTTGCAGTGGTGATTGTTGCGGTGTCGGTTGCAGTGGTGATTGTTGCGGTGTCGGTTGCAGTGGTGATTGTGGCGGAGTCGGTGTCGGTGGTGATTGTGGTAGTGATGGTGATGGTAGGTGTGATAGGTCAGAATCCATTTTAAGGATTGATTTTGGGATTTTTTTTTATACATTTTATATATATATAAAAAAAAGAGGGGCTGGATTTTTATTATAGAAAGAGACATTATACTAAGATGGTAAACCAATGTTTTTAAGTAGGGGTGGTGGTGGTGGTGGTGGTGGTGGTGGTGGTGGTGTTGCTGCTGCTTTGGGTAATATACCTTCATCTTGATTGATAAACGTTACAATTTCATCCTTTTTTCCCGGTTTGAATGATGTCAGTTAAGAGATGGGGATTTCGGGTTCTTAAACAATATTATCATTAGTCATCAATATCACTAAAAATACGAAAGTAATTCCCTTCGTCACATGATTCCGTGTTAATATGTCACAAAAAATTATTCCTGTTTGGTGTATTCATGTTTAATCTTTTGCTGGTTTATATACCATTCTTCATAAACTTCCAACTTTCTAGTTAATTTCATATGTATTTTTTTTATACATTAGATGTCTATATGATTTAAAACAGTGTTGCCTTATCTAGATTTAAATAACCAAGTGTGTATATATGCTTGTGGGTGCCGGATGTCAAAGAGTGACTGAGCGGAGGAGCTGTGTGTGTGTGTGTGTGTGTGTGTGTGTGTGTGTGTGTGTGTGTCTTTGTGTCTTTGTGTGTGTGTGTGTGTGTCTTTGTGTCTTTGTGTGTGTCTTTGTGTGTGTCTTTATGTGTGTTTAAGTGTGTGTGTGTGTGTCGTTGTGTGTGTCTTTATGTGTGTTTAAGTGTGTGTGTTTTTGTGTCTTTGTGTGTGTGTGTGTCTTTGTGTGTGTGTGTCGTTGTGTGTGTGTGTGTGTGTGTGTGTGTGTGTGTGTCGTTGTGTGTGTGTCTTTATGTGTGTTTAAGTGTGTGTGTCTTTGTGTGTGTGTGTGTGTGTGTGTCTTTGTGTGTGTGTCGTTGTGTGTGTGTGTGTCTTTGTGTGTGTCTTTGTGTGTGTCTTTGTGTGTGTCTTTGTGTGTGTCTTTGTGTGTGTCTTTGTGTGTGTGTGTGTGTGTGTCTTTGTGTGTGTCTTTGTGTGTGTGTGTGTGTGTGTGTCTTTGTGTGTGTAAGTGTGTGTGTGTGTGTGTCTTTGTGTGTGTGTGTGTGTGTGTGTGTGTGTGTGTGTGTGTGTGTGTGTGTGTGTGTGTGTGTGTGTGTGTGTGTCTTTGTGTGTGTCTTTGTGTGTGTGTCTTTGTGTCTTTGTGTCTTTGTGTGTGTGTGTGTCTCTTTGTGTGTGTAAGTGTGTGTGTGTGTGTGTCTTTGTGTGTGTGTGTGTGTGTGTGTGTGTCTTTGTGTGTGTGTGTCTTTGTGTGTGTGTGTGTGTGTGTGTGTGTGTGTGTGTGTGTGTGTGTGTGTGTGTGTGTGTGTGTGTGTGTGTGTGTGTGTGTGTGTGTGTGTGTGTGTGTCGTTGTGTGTGTGTGTGTGTCTTTGTGTGTGTCTTTGTGTGTGTCTTTGTGTGTCTTTGTGTGTGTCTTTGTGTGTGTGTGTGTGTGTGTGTCTTTGTGTTGGTGTGGGTGTGTGTCTTTGTGTTGGTGTGGGTGTGTGTGTGTGTGTGTGTGTGTGTGTGTGTGTTGTATAAAAGGAGGTGGGATCCGAGCAGTATCTCAATTCTCATCCTGTGTTTCTTTGGATATTACTACAGTGAACTTCTAAAAGTTATACTTACAACCATTGTTGTGTAGTATATTAACATTTACTAAGGCGTAAATAAGGCGTAAGTATTTCAGTTTGTTTTTTCTTTTTTTTTCTTTCTTTTTTTTAAGTAGTAGATAACTTTCAATTTTTGATTGAGATTGTTTCTGTTTCTCCTTGAATAGATTGATGATCATCTTAGTCTATTTCAATACACCAGACTATTTCAATTATAATATATATATTTTTCAGGTTGGGAAAAATGAACCAAATGGATATTGGTAATGGGGAAGCAGTTGGCATTGAGAAATTGGGAAATGATGAAGAGAGGAAAGTAAATGAAGGAGGAGTTGAAGATGAAAAGGGAGATGAAGAAAGGGGAGAAGATGAAGATAAAAAGGTAACTGAGGAGGAAGATAAAGATATAAAGGTAATTGAAGAAGAAGATGAAGATATAAAGGTAATTGAAGAAGAAGATGAAGATAAAAAGGTAAATGAAGAGGAATATGAAAAAATCAAGTTTTTTATAAATAAATTTGACGCTCCATTTAAATATGATTCTAATTTTAAAAAATTTAAAGAATTGAAAAGTGAGCTAGATAGGATATTTCTTGAAACTAAATGTAAAGTTGAATGCTTAGAAAAATGTACATTCACTAAAGAAGAATTATCCGAATCCGGATTTCAAGATTTTATTAAATATGACCATATGGACCGGATATATAATTATTTCATTTATTATGGTTGGTATTCCACCATAACAGCAAGAATTAAGTATAATAATTGTTGGGTATATGTTCACATATATTATGTTTATGCAATAAATTGTTGTAATATGTGGGTTACTGAGGATGCTCAAATATTTCTTAAATTTCTTGTCAATTAATTTTTTCATCCAAGTAAACCCCATTCCGAAGAAATTTGGTTAGCTATGAAAAATGATAACTTAAATGTAGAGAAACCTCCACAATATACATATTAAGTTTTATCATGATGAGATGATGTAAAATAGGATTGAATGTTTTTTGAAGATAAAAAACACTAACGCAATATTACCAGATTTTCTATGGTGGATGTGAAGGTCCTAATTCCACATACATCAAGTTAATATCTTGTGATGACCATGAATTCATCATTAAAAGGAAAGATGCCTTCACCTCAAATTTAATTCAAGCTATGATGTCAAGTTCAACAACGTGTATTGAACAGGAAAAAAATGAAATCCATTTTAAAACAATTCCGTAAGTATAAAGCTGTTAGAACAAAGTGTTATTATATAAACTGTTATATTTAGAGATTAACTGTTATTTAGAGAAACATATAAACTGTATATAATAAATAAATAATTATAATACTTTTATTTTTTTATTTTATTTCTTCAGATCATATCTTCTTCAAAAAGCGTGTACATATTTCACCTACAATACTCAATTCAAGAAAAATGAGATTACTACTGATCCTGAATTTCCAATTGAAAATAATATTGCTCTAGATCTGCTTTTGGTTGCTGATTTCCTTGATTGTTAATAATGACATCCATAACCATATATTTTTTACTAAATGTTGAAAGATTAAAATATAAAAACAAGCTTTAATGTTATATTATTTTTAGTTTATTTTGTGGCTTGAAAATGATTCCAACCCTTTTTTTATTATTATTAATATTATTATTATTATTATTATTAATAATTATTCCAGTAATTCCAATGAATCAAGAGTATGATTGCAATGAAGTTATAGTATTGAAAGATTCAATTAAATACTGGTTTGATAGAGGTGATGAGCAAATTAAATATAAACATGAAGAACTTTTCAATATATATGATTTACTATCACAACAAGAATGGTTCGAGTTCCAGTTAAACTTTAAAGACACTATACAGGTATATATACTAATAGGACGAAATTCATCTATTATACTTCCAAACCAAATAAACATAACTAACTTAGCGTCAATTTTAATAGAATGCCGTTATTATAATAATGAAAATGTACAAAGTTATAATGAAAATGTACAAAATTTATCTTTTATTAAAGATGCATATATGATTAGGACTCCTGTTAAATATATGAAATTTTCTGTATTGTGGGATTATAAAAATATACTACTATGTTGGAATCACTTGTCTATAATAGTAGGAGGTATCAATAACGAAACTCAGGTGTGTAATAATTTACAAGATAATTTGAATGTCATAATGTGTTGGTTATATGAAAAATATAACATTACAATCCTTGATAATAGTTTAAATATAAATAACAGTAAATATGTTACAAATGGAACCATTTATATAAGTATTACACACACACGAAGAAAACGATATCATTATTTGTTAAGAAATTTTTCATTATATTAACAATTGTTTTCACAATTTTAAATGTTATAATTATTTTACATGGTGTTTTTAAATTGGTATGTTTTTTTTTGTAATATCCCCTAAATTCCCATATATATCGTATATATGACTTGAAATTTTAAATTGGTAATTCCAATCATTCCAACATTGAAGGAAAATATATGGGTGGTGAGCTGTACTTTGGTGGTAGGTAGCCTTGGCTATTGGCTAAGATATAATAACTTAATCCTCAATAAAGAGTTTTAATTTTTGGACTGACATTATTGTAAGAAGGGCCTTTTGATATACTACTATGTTAATCCCAATTACCTATTATTTGGGAAATTTGAGACAAAGATATGATGATACTACCCTATTCAAACCCCAACCCTAAATAAATTTTGTTAACAATGAGTGAGTATTTCTATTTCACGATTTATAAATATGGCTCTCATTGTAATTGTGTTATGGACCCGACGCCTCCACAGAGAATGGAGAAGCGATGGCAGCGCTGCTATCTATGAGCCATCACCCACAAGTATGGGAAAAGAAGGCGCCCTCTTCTGGTCAAAAGTACAATTATCTGTGGTGAGTGACTCTTACTATGATTGGACACGGAATGGATTATTACAGTGCGATAGGTGTGAAGGAAGTGGACTCGACAAGGGTGTGGTCAGAGACAGTGTCCTGTGTGTGTCGCTCTACATAGCGACATTGACTCAATGATATTTTTTGGAGGCTACATTCAGTTTTATTATGTACATTAATGTACTTTCTATATATTTATATAATAAATAAAGAAGTAAGTAAATAAATAAACTTTTATATTATTTATCTCCATTCTTAGTGTTGTATTCCTTCCTATATGTTATGAACCTCATAAATTCCCCTTATGAAGCCAATGTACGTGATTTGTTAAAAACACTGAGCCCTGAAGATATTAGATGTCTGGCTCAGACATCAACAGGTAATCATCGCCTTTCACCTAAAAGTTCTCAAGAAGCCCTAAATATAATTTTATTATATACTTCAGACTTGAAACGCTTGTTTTCTTATCGACGTCTTACTGCCCAAAATCTTTTTAACTACCTCTATAAAAATCAAGTACCATCAATGCCTTTTGCTAAGAAAATGGAATTGGTAATAGCTGTAAAAGAGTTTTGGACAAAGCAGCATGGTAAAATAGGTATCGGATATTCAACTGAACAAGGAAGAGCACATTCAAACCCCCAAACCGAAATTACAAGTGCTATCCAACTCTCAATACCCGGAAATACGAACATCATTTTATGTTCCAATCCAAGTTTTATTCAATATACAACTGGTGAAACCAAGAATATAATTAAAAATCCTAAACAATGTAGTTTTATGGGTACTGCAGAACGTACAAATTTAGGAACAGTACAATGTCAATGTGATTCATATATAAGTACACTATTACAGCATCAGACAGAAGAGAGTGAAATTAAAACTTTTACTCAAACAAATAATGAAAAAAAACAACCTGTCTTATGTGATGATGTTCCTAAAACTTCTATTCGAACTAATAATGAAAAAAACAAATTTGTATGTGGTGTTCTTTCCCCGGTAGAACATAAAATGGAAGTTATAAGAAGTGACGAGTTTATACAAAAATTTTGTAAATGGTATTTTAGAATGATTAATCGTTTGCAGCCAGAGTGTTTCCACCTACCCGGAGATACTTTTCGAGGTGATATTTTTTATGACAACAGTTACACTGATATTTACTTAATTGGCCAGTCAAATAGTGAGAGACATGCTTTTGGAGGAGGAAATACTTTCCAACTTTTAAAACAAACATTTCAAGAGTATAAGATTCAGTTCAGTCCTAATTTAGAAAATGGAATACAAGCTTATCAATCCAATTTTGGTATGGTCAAAATCAGTTGTTGTGGCACCATACATATCCGAAACTCATGTGTGGGAATTTTTGAACAAGAAACGGGTATGGTATGCAGTCCAAATAATCATGTATGGAAGATAATGTATATAAAGATAAATTTAAAACATGCTAGTACACATAAACCTCCAAGTCTACCTTCATGTCAAGTGTTTGAAATTAAAATTTGAAATGGGTTTTTTGATTAACAACGAATAAATAACAGAATAAGTGAAATCTATAGACTTTACTTCTCCGGGATGTAGACGTATTCTGTCAGGATATTCTTTTTGATTTATAAATATACTATTTTAATTGATATAATCGCAAGATAAAGATTGTGTAATAACATTATGTACTTTTGAATAATATTATATATATATTTTTTTTTCCAAAGATATAAAATATGGGTTCTGTACCAAGATATAACCATTAAGGTTCCTAGACTCATCACAAGGATAACTAGTGGCACTAAAAGGCAAGTAGTTATTTCAGTCAAACTAAAATGGAATGGAATTGGTGTATATATGACATGAATAGTATGGTTTGGTCCCATTTAGATCTATTTTCTAAACATGTTATTTTCATGTTTTTTTCAGGAGGATATTCTAGCAATAATCATCATGGTATCGTCCTCCAAAATCACCAAAATCAACAAAACCCCTAAAATTATAAAGAAAAATCCCACTTTTGATGATAAATTTTTTGAACTTTTAATTAATGAGCGAGTGAAGAAAGTGGTGGACATGCTTATCAGTGTCCATGGTATTCATGGTAAAAGGAAAATTTATATCATCTCCAAGTTGGAAGATTGCTGGAATATGAGATCAACTATTCCACTAAAGCGAGACACTTATATAAATTTATGTTTATCATTGTTAAGAGATCCAGCATATTCACATGATACCCTTAGGAAATTTAATGTTTTAACCCATAATGAATGTGGTGATTACATGTTTGGACATCCTGTTATAGTCAATGATAACCAACGAACAGGAAGTCAGATTGATATTCAATACTCATGTTCGGAAGTGATTATCGGGACAGTGACTACTGAACAAGGACTGGTCAATGGTTTCATAAATACAGGAAAAATTACATTTACAAGTGTTAGGTGTACCTTTCTTGAATATTCAAAGGCTAAAAAATTCTATGATATGTTCATTTTAAATTGAACTATATATATATATATATTTTTTTTTAAATCAGTTCATATTTAGGTAGGGTTGATTTTAGGTTTGGTCATATAGATATTTAGGTAAGGCTGCGATATTGACACTACTAAATACCTAACCATAAAAATACCTTTATGGTTTATATGACAGACAATCTGTAAAATATTTTTTAATAAATAGAATCATCCAGTCTGCTATATCTATGTGGTTTTCATGTGAACCCTGTTTTGTTATAATAAGAATAACTTCATATATAATGAAAAAATTCTAATACAACTATATATTTATTTATTTACCATAATTTTTGAAAATATATTTTCAATTTTCTTCTATAAATTTACCATGGTCTGTTACTGTAGGTGTTTACCACAGCTCTGTTTTTGTATATTTATACCAGGGGAGCCAGACAGATCACTGATAAGTGATCCAGTCACCAGAGACACTAGTGTGTTGTACCAGTCACCAGACACACTAGTGTGTTGTACCAGCTTCACACCAGTGGGCTATTTAGAATTTATTTCAGAAAAATTAGGGTAAATCACAAATACACAAATAAACAAAGAAAACAACTATTTAATCATAGAAAGAAATTGGTATAGGTTATAAAAAAAAATGAATAAAAATCTTCTAATTGATAATAATAAGATCAATGACAAGTTTTTACTAGGCCTAACTCTAATTATGAATCAAAATTTATGTTTAAAACTTTCAAATTTTTCTTCATTCCAATATTATGGAAAAGATAATATACTCCATATACATCCTGTATTATGTGAAATGAAGCCACTAGGTTTACTGGGCCAGTCATTAGATTCACTTTATCTTTCAAAGAAAATTATACCTAAAGAAATTCAGATAATATACATTAGCCCTCATCATATTTTTTCTCACGAAACCAATGGCCAAATTACAGCTGATTTACTCTTAGGTGGTTTCAAGAATAATATTACGCCACTTTATCTCTTAAATGAACATGATCTAAATTCCCTTGTTGCAAATCCCTCTCACAGATTTAGACTTATAGATGGTCGATCGGTAGAAATGTTTGATAATATGTGGAAGCTAGGAACTAATGATTGTGCAATTGATAGTAAAGATCATAATAATGATTTATTGGGAATTCGTCCCATTTTGGGCTTGTGTGATTTATTTTCTATTTCTAAGCGTTTAATATATTTAACCCAATTGAGCGATTTGATCAATAAAATTCACCAAGTATTTAATATAATTAAATATTTTCCCTATCTAATACATCCATATCGTTTGCTGGTTTCTGAAACAGGGAAATTTTATATTATGTCATTTAGTCTCCTTCATTATTTATTTTCACCTCATGCTGAAACCAAAAAAATTAAAGATATTGTGTTTTCTCATCCCCAATCTTTAATACAACGTACTGAAAATATTGAAAATATTGAAAGTAACACTCTAAATAGAATCAAAGTTAAATGCAAAGAAAATTTAATAATAGGTAGCAAAGACTTCAAAATATATCATAATTATTTAGCTCAAAGTAATTGTCGTCTACTTCTCGATATGTTACACTCTCTATTTGTAACTATTATATGGATTGCTAATGGTGGAGGAGTTATACATAAACAACATACATTGGTACGCAATTATTTGACCTTACAAGGGAATATTACCTTAAAACCCACTCACTCCCAAAATCCATATAAAGTTACATCACGAAAACCTATTCATAATCCTAGACTACCTTCTTCTTCCCAACCACCATCTCAACTTGAACTAACATCATCTCCACCATCACCATTATCTAATAATGTTAATCAACAACTGAATTGCCAGAATCCATATGGTTTATGTCATGCACAGATTATTTACAGTTCATTCCATACAGATGAAATCAAATGTAATGTGGCTCAACATGTTCATAATTATGGTTGCCTTCATTTGTTGAATTATACTCCAACAGTTCTTGAGGAAGCCTTTAGTGAAACATTAACATCACACAGAGATAATATTCTTACTGATGTAATTGAAAATGAGATCAATATAATTTTAGCATTTATATCACAGATAAAAAAGGAGCTCGAGTCAACAATAATTTAATATATATATATATATATATATATATATATATATATATATATATATATATATATATATATATATATATATATATATATATATATATATATATATATATATATATATATATATGTGTGTATATCACGAAAATAAACACGTGATTAAGAATGTGACAATGTCAGACCACGAAGGAAAAATGAAACAGGAAATTTCCTTAAGTACTTTCGTATATTAGATACATCTTCAGAAGGTCCTTCTGAAGATGTATTTAATATACGAAAGTACTTAAGGAAATTTCCTGTTTCATTTTTCCTTCGTGGTCTGACATTGTCATATATATATATATATATATGTCGTACCTAGTAGCCAGAACGCACTTATCAGCCTACTATGCAAGGCCCGATTTGCCTAATAAGCCAAATTTTCATGATTTAATTATTTTTCGACTACCTAACCTAACCTAACCTAACTTTTTCGGCTACCAAACCTAATCTAACCTATAAAGATAGGTTAGGTTAGGTTAGGTAGGGTTGGTTAGGTTCGGTCATATATTTACGTTAATTTTAACTCCAATAAAAAAAACTTGACCTCATACATAATGAAATGGGTAGCTTTATCATTTCATAAGAAAAAAATTAGAGAAAATATATTAATTCAGGAAAACTTGGCCTATTAGGCAAATCGGGCCTTGCATAGTAGGCTGAGAAGTGCATTCTTGCTACTAGGTCCCCACAGACCAGTTTTAGACGAGGCCTATTTCTACCCCCAGGAAGCAGCCCGTGACAGCACTGTTATGAAACAGGGGTATCAGGGTGAAAGACACTATCCAATGTTCGTATCCACTCAGCTGTGTGGTGGTCTAAATGGAAGATTATTCATGTGTAGATTAGAACTGAGGATAGTCGTGACCCCTGCAGGTAACCCCACATATTGACTAGATGACCATCGTATCCAAAATAACACAACTAAGTCAACAAGAATGTTGTTTCGTTATATATATAATATAATCATTAGTATACATTATTAGTTTAGATGTGAGAGACATTTTTTTATATAAAATAAAATAATAATGTCACTATCAAATTCCTTATATATTATAATATTTATAATATTTTTAATTGTGATCTTTTCAATTATATATTTATATTATTCAAGAAATAGGTCAACAATTTCAACTCAGCATCCTCAACTGTCAATGAATTTCATTACAAAAACTAATACTGAACCTGCTGGTCTGTATGTTGTCTTTGAAAGTAAGTATTATATGGACCAAAATCGTGGTTACGATATGATTTCTCATGTAAATACAGTTAATTGTAATGATGATACAACGATTCCTAATGATGAAAATAATAATGTATTTTGTAAATTTGATACATCCATATTTGATCAATTTAGAAAAGAGAATTGGTATTTTAATACCTTAACACCGATAATTTTATTATCTATTCGTAATCTTCCAAATTTTGTACCTATTGTATATGAGAATATTGAAGATCTTCCACACTCTGCAGATCATGAGATTACAAGCCTGCGTGAAAATATGAAGAAAAGCTCAATTGCTAATGGTAATAAGTTACCAAAATGTGTATGGGTATCTTGTTCACATATTTGGGTTAATAGTCCAAACAAATATACTCCGCAAGGTTTTCCTGTTTATTATTTTCCAACCAAGGAACATATAGATGGATATTATGCCCCACTTCTTCCTATTCAATTGAAACTTAGCCCAGGTGAAAATATTATAAAATGTAAAATGTGGGCAAAAAATATTAATATAATGAGTGATCCATTTGCTGTGGTTAAATTTAGGATCACGGTTAAAATGTAGGATTTATAATACTATAAAGCATGATATAGTAACCTGTTTAAATATTATTACTAAAAAGATAATTATATAAAAAATAAGGTATGTAGATTTGTTCTTGTGGAACAAATTATTCATTCTACTTTTGTATCAACACATCTTTATATATTTCTGAGCTTATAATATACAAAGAACTATTTTTTTTTTATCATTTTCAGATAATTATAAAGTGATGGTGATATTGGTTCTATTTGTTCTTCAAGATCCCAACTGTCAGCAAGGGTGGCGCAGTTGCTTTTTTTTTTTTGGAAACCATGAAAAAGCAATATGAAATCTACCCCAGAAAATATTCTGTTATAATACTAACAGCCCCCCAAAATATCATTCAAGTGTGGGATAAAATTGTCATATGGAGAAATAATTTAAAAATAAAAGTGGAATTTTTACAAAACTTTAATCCAACAATCAACTTGTATCATTTAGTGGAAAATTCATTTTTACTTATATTAGATAATGTTTCATCGATAAATGTAAGAAAAACATTTGCCGACGTATTAATTGATCTTCAAAACAGTGAAATAATTATTATAAAATGTGCTTCAATTACTTGGCCCTCAATAAATAAAGTGGAAAACTTTAATTTAAAACATTTTGAAGATGTTAAGATTATTTTAAGTATGAATGACTGGGAACGAAATTATGTATTGGTAAATAAGTACCTTTCATATGAATTTGCAGACATTAGTATTAAACCTCATTTAAAATCTTTAAATATTTTAACAGAAGATATAGGGAGTATCAATTCAGAAAAATTGAGAGCAAATCTACTTGATACTTGGAACAATGAAATACCCCCTATATACCCTTCTGAAGTTCTCCCAGAGAGTGAATATACTGTTACTGAAGTAAATAGCAACAAACGCAGCAGTGAGTCACAATCAGGTTCAATTGGCATGCCTTCAAAACATAGGAAGTATTACTGCCTGGTGTTATAATGGATACTGCTCATTGGGAAGCGTGTCAAAGAAAAGAATATATATCTGTGTGTGTATGTATATGTATGTATGTATATATATATATATGTATGTGTACCTATTTTAGTTTACATAAAATATAGGATGGAAGAACATGTACGTAGTAAATTAATCTCTTTTTTACTCAAAATTCAATAATTTCATTCGTTTATTATGCTATGATAGTGAACATAATGTTAAAATAAATATTTTATTTATTTATTTATATATTTTTTTCAGATGATTGAACCCTTTTTGATTAAAAATCCAGGACGTTTTACATTGTTCCCAATTAAAAATCATGATATCTTTAAAATGTATAAGAAGGCGCTAGCATCATTTTGGACAGTTGAAGAAGTAGACTTGTCAAAGGATATTGTAGATTGGGAACAGAAACTTAATGACGAGGAACGTCACTTCATTTCACATGTTCTAGCATTTTTTGCCGCATCAGATGGTATCGTCAATGAAAATCTTGTTGAACGTTTCTGCCAAGAGGTACAAATACCAGAAGTGAGGTGTTTTTATGGTTTTCAGATTGCCATGGAAAATATTCACAATGAAATGTACAGTTTACTTATTAATACATACATAAAAGATTTACAGGAGCAGAACAGATTATTTAATGCTATTGAAACGCTGCCAGCTGTTAAGAAAAAAGCTGATTGGGCTCTAAGGTGGATTACCAATAAAACGGCAACATATGCCGAACGCATTGTTGCCTTTGCTGCAGTAGAGGGTATTTTCTTTAGTGGTTCATTTGCTGCAATATTTTGGTTAAAAAAACGTGGTTTAATGCCAGGTCTAACCTTCAGTAATGAATTGATTTCTAGAGATGAAGGGTTACACACAGATTTTGCTTGCTTGATATTTAAGTACTTGATTAATAAGCCTGATCAGAAATATGTATATTCTATCATTGATAATGCTGTGAAGATTGAACAAGATTTTTTAACAGATGCCTTGCCAATCAAACTTATTGGTATGAACTGTGATCTAATGGGGAAGTATATAGAATTTGTGGCTGACCGACTTCTCTTTGAACTCGGTTTTAAGAAACTTTATAATGTAGAAAATCCATTTGACTTTATGGAAAATATCTCATTAGAAGGGAAAACTAATTTTTTGAAAAAAAAGTAAGTGAATATCAAAAATATGGTGTAATGAATTCAGATCAATACAGTGTTTTTACATTAGATTCAGACTTTTAGTTAATTAGTTGATGGATGGAATAGAACATGTTTTTTTTTATATAGAATATAAATAATTTAATATAAAAATAAAAATATATATCTATTATCTTTTACTATTTTACTTATCATATTTATATTTTGACTTGATGAATAATGAATTAAATACCTTACATTCTCTCTTTCCACTAATTACAAGACTACAAAATATGAGGTATGTAATTATGGACATAATAACAAAACCATAATTTTCTTTATAAAATATCAACATATCACATGATTACCAAGCAGTACTACTATCGTCCGATGTAAACACCAAGTTTGGTTATCGCCATTGAATCAACTTTTCTATTTTATATTCACCAATGAATATAATTCAAAGAGAGAAATGAATCATTACATTAAGTTCCATGCAATATGCCGGTGATACAATATATAAGAGCCTCCGTATCCAGTCCAGTCAACCAGTATGCCAGAATCCTGTTCAGTAGTAATACGGGCTACTGTGTAATGGAGCTATCCAAGGAATCTTGTGGTGTAAGTACCTAAAAGTTATTTTATGATAAGCATGATGAAGCTTTGGACACTATATTATAATAAATAAATAAATAATGTCTCAGGTGCATTTGTGATGAAATCTAATCTTTCTAGGATGATATTAGCGATATCAGTGAGGGAGCCGAAGAGAAGAAGATAAAAGAGAAAAAAGATACTACTTCAACTAGCAAGTCTATTATTGTTAAAATAGAAAACCATATCCATTCCAATGATGAAAATGTGGCTTTGAGAAAGTTGGTTAATATAACGCCTGAGACTATATCAAAAAAACAACGTTATTGTGAAATTAATACTCAAAGTTTATTACAAATATTAGAATGGTTTGCTAACCACGATGGAACCAATGTGTTGCTGTATGAATTTGCCCACAGTGCATCATGTCAAAAAAAAACTTGTACCCCGATTTGTCTAATGTTTCGCCGGGTTCGTCATCATGTAGTAGTTTCTAGACATCCACATTGTTCGGTGTTAATCTTATATTCAACCCTCTTGCATACACATGTGTCTTCATGTGTTAATGATGATTGTGGGTTGCCTGCTTGTCATAGACTGAAAACCACCAGATCAACTATAAAGTTTCGTCTTGCCAAAAAGAAGTGTGGTTGTTAACTCAATGTTGTCTGCTGGATATATATTATTGTTAAAATTTTTAATTCGACCTATTAACAGAAGCGCATTATGATATTGATTGAAGTGTTTTTTTTTTTTTTTTTTTTTTTCCATAATATTTGACAAACGAACTTCTGTGAAGAAAAGACGCTTTCCTATTTCTGCAACGGAGGCCTGTCGCTGGATATTTATTGATTTGTACTAGTTAGTGATATGTTTTATTGAATGTTTTCTTCATACCACTGACTAGTTAAATTAATATATATTTACAAACATAAGGTAATTGTGATCTGTTGTAGGTCATTTGGTGAGATGGTGTGTTAAATGGTTTCACCATAATGTGTGAGGATTCGATGAACATTGTTTTAATTTCACTGGTCGAATCAAATAGGGGCAATCATCAGTTTCAGATGCTTCACCAACAACCGGGCTCATCATCAATGGCATTACATATTGCAATCTTGTGCTCCTTCCTACTTCAATAATGAAAATGATGAGGTCTTGCGAAAGTGGAATCAACTTCAAGCTTTTTGGGGTTTGGTAAAGGTAAATATGTGGATTTTATTTTTTTTCAATGTGGTAGTGAGTAAACCATTATGGAAAACTTAGTAGATTTGACTAGTTGTTTATAATATTGTAAAATGTATATAATTAAAATAGTATAATTTTATGAATTTTATTCCAGGTTATTATTCGTCCAATATGTCACCTGTAGAGTTCACATCTGAAAATCCATATTGTCGTTTCAAAGTAGTTTGCTATACAAAAATTCCCAATTATCGTAATGAAGATGGTATTGTGCAAATTATAATTGGAAGGGGCCTTTCAGAAGTGGAGTAAGTAATTAATATTCATATACTTGTATAATATTCTAATAATTTTTCAGTGTTAAATATGACTAGGATCCGGGAACATTAAAAAATGTTTTTTTTTATTTTTTTTTTATTCTTCCAGGGCCTACAAACAGGAAGTTATTTCAGCATTGAGTCTATTATTCGGAGGTAATGAAGTTGTTGTTAATGAAATTTTTGCTGCTGAAGTACCAAACAAAATGAACTTCAGATTTTACATTCAGCAAGTTTTTCCTAATGGTAAAAGAATTTAAAGATTTTATAATGTTTTTCCCTAATAATAATTATCATAAAAAATGATTTCAAGTATGGTATTATGCAACTGCTCTATATTATAATATACCTTCTAGGAGAGATTCAACGTGCATCTACCACTGACACCTTTAGTCATATGTTAAGAGCATCATACAATTCAATTTTTAAGGTAAGCCTAAAGTAAGCCTTATTATAGCTTGCACCAATCTATTTAATGGGAATTGATATCAGGTTGGCTTAAATAATCAAATTAGCTTAAAAGGGACATTATTAATGGAACGTTTTTTGATAGACAGACAGAGACAAAAATGCCTACTTTTTCTGTTTCAGAATTTGTTTATTGAACAGATTATTCCAATGTTGACTTTAACTGAACAAACAAATGAAGAAATATCTTGATACACCGCAAAGAGGTAAATGATTTTGATATGACCAATCCATCTACTTATCGTGACATAATGACAAAAGTGAAGATATTACGGGGTATTTTTTTCCTACATTTGTGGAATTAAAATTAAAATAAATTATTTATTGATTATAGGAATTGATCCAGCATTGTGGGAACTGGGCAAGCAAAAAAATCCTGACCCAAAGAAATTGATACCTGTTGTAAAAGTGGGATTTCAGGAATTACAGAAACAGTTCAAGTATCAAGAAGAATATGGTAATAAAATTCATAATAGTTATGAAGAATATTATGGATGATATAAGACAATTAAGTTGTATGCAGACGACAATTAAAGTTACCATTCAGAATTTTAAGTTGAAACAGACAAATATAATGCGCCGAGTTCTAAAATTGGTGTCAGCACAAGAGGTTGAAAGGAAAAAAAATCTACCACTAGAAGAAATAGAGGATCAGATTCGACTGCGATTAGAAAACTTGTATATGCAGCTGCAGGACCTCAAGGATGTTTTGAATGAACTAATGGCTCAGTCTATAAAGCCTGGTAGTTTTCCGCGAGCCCAACGGTATGGACTGGTTGTTGACAAAGTGCAGGATATATTACAATACCTAAAAATGGCAGCAGGATGCACTTCAGGCTATAGTTAACATACTTAAGGAAGATATACAAGTGGTCGTTAACATAAAGAAGAACATCAGCTAA
>NW_027190737.1:0-28157 GCF_040958095.1 Procambarus clarkii
CCTAGCACCATCTTGTGAGCCTGATAATGACATCAATTTAAGCGCACTCGAGTCTGTCGTGAAGCCCTGGATACTAACAATGTTCGCAGACCCAGAGATGTGCCCTAACCCGTACCTGCGTCTGAGAATGGTTCACTTAATCCACATTTGGCCAGAGACTTTCTTACAGGATGCCGCCTCGGGAATGCAAGCAGCTGCAGGCCTTGTGATCAACGGAAAATATATGGATCGCGATCATTTATGTACAGATGATGAAGCTCCAATATTACTTCATGAACTTAAAGATATGTTAGTCACCCTTGATGAATATGGCCACCTTGATGGTATTGGTGATGCAGCAGTTGACCAGTTAACAAGAATAAATGTCGGACCAGAAGTATCCTTACTCTACAATCTAATGAAGGTCTTAAAACAAATGGCGGAGGAATCCCTAAATTTAATAGGAAAGAAGAGGTTATATATGACCGAGCATGTTATTCATTTGTATATGGAGTTTGTCGATTTACGGAAACTCAGGAAGGCTTATCGAGCTCCTGGCCTGGCTAAGGTCGTTGCAGATACCCTAGTTGCCATAACAGTGTCATTTGTTACAATTGGCTTGACCTCAGAAGATATTGAAGGAAACAGATACAAGTTTTTTGCGGACCTCTTTGATAGTACTTACAAAAGCATACGTGAATCAGAAATATTTAGTTCGGTCTATCAGGTTCTGCGACTTGACCACGCACAGTATCTATCTTCCCTTGGGAAGAAGGCAGCCGATTCCAATATTTTCTTTCATCATTTCCCAGTGCCGTATCAGGAATCATCGGAGGAGGTCCCGGAAGAGTTCAGAGACAGCGTGACGCTGGCGGTGATGGAGGCGCCGGTGCTGCTGCACTCGTCCAAGATGGTGACAGACGAGTCGACGCTGATTCGCCTGCTACTGGAGTCCGGGCTGGACCCCTTCACGCGGTGTCCTCTAGACCAGGGCTCCTATAGTCGTCTTCCCCAACTCCAGGCGGACATCCTTGCATGGAAGGAAACTACCAAACTTGTGGAATAATATAATTGATAGACATATTCAACACTGAAAATATTCAAATCGCCTGCTATTTCTGCAGTTTAATTCTGACATGGTAATGAAGTTTACTGAATTTAAGAGAGGCCTCTGCACTAAATTTGTTCAATTTTTTTATATATCTTGTAACTTAAATATGAATGAGATGTTAAATTTTCTTTTAATAAATGTAAACAACAATTCATTAGGAGTTTATTCTCACCTGTTTTTTGGACAATAATTTTATCAATTTTTATATCCATTTGTTATGAAATTATCTGCCAGAATCATTGATGAAATTTGTGAAAAAAATTAAATTTGGATCCCCAATAACGACTTATTGGAATTAATTATACCTGCTTGAATCCATAATTACAAATTCTAATCATTGTCATGCTGAAATGTTCTTCGAACTGGAGATAAATGTAAAGCATATTTTTGCTCAATTGAAAGCCAAGGGTATGGAAGGGAAGGGCACTATCAGTGAGAAAACGTTGTTGTTGTTGTAGATTTAGCTATTCAGAACGAAATGACCATGTAGCAGGAGCTGTTGTGAGCCCGTAATTGAGTTCGGTTATTCGCGATAACTGATATTTGGGTCAAAGTATTAAATGGAGGTGGTGTTTCCCCCTTTTTCTGTTTTATTAACATTATATTAGTGGCGGATGTGGGTGCAGAATATTCACTAGTGAGTCCCATTCCTTAACAGCTTTTCTAATCATTGTAGTCGTTGTGGAATGTATGGCTACTGCAATGTCTCTGTATATTTTTTTCTCAGGCTTCAAACAGTATAACCCAGTTGCTTGTTCGTACCATATCGCAGTGGATCTTCCTTCCTCTACTTTGGGTCTCTGGCGACTTTTTATAGTTGGGCGTATTTTCTTCTTGATTTGCTCTGTGAAAAACTTGGAGGTATTTGAACCTGTACAACAGTAAGAGCAGTCGCAGTTTTTGCTAGTGAGTTTGCCTTTTCATTACGATCTATGCCAATGTAACTTGGTATCCAATCTAGGGTGATTAACAGTCTTAGATTATGGCTTCTTTTCCTATATGTTGGATTTCTGCGAGGAGTTGTATATTATCTCTGTGTTGACTGGATATGGAAAGTGCCACTATATAGCACTTGGAACGGGGGAGGGGGTCAGGATTTGGGATTGGACGGGAGGAAAGGTGAAAGGTGCCCAAACAGTTAGGCAGTTTAGGAAAAGGAAAGGTGCCCAACCAGTTGGACAGTTGGGGATTGGAGCAAATCAAGAGGAAAATACTCCCAACCATCAAGTGGCACAGAGCCAAAGTAGCAGAAGGAAGATCCACTGGGACTGATTAGGATTTAGCCATCCAAGAGATGCCAGGTGCCCGTAATTCTTTTCTAAATCTAATGTTACTCAATTTATACCCATTGCTACTAGACCACCCAGTACAGGATACGAGTATGTCATTATATTTCTTTGACTAATTGGCATTTCCAGCTTCCACCTGTATTCATTTGTTTGTATTTTTTTCCCTTTCACTTTACAAAAGCTTTTGATATGCACTTTGTCTATTCACAGCTGATGGTGGTGGGAGAAAGTAGCAAGTGAATATTGTTATTGAATATAGCCTGGTATTAGAATGACCTAGCCTGGCTTTAGCGTTTCGGTCAAGATATAGGGAAAAACACTTAGACTAAAACTTAAAACTAATTGAGATCAAAACATAAATTGAATAATTTGTATTAATTATTAATAAATTTGATTAATACATCAAATAATTTGGGAATCTATCTGTTCTTTACACTCAGTATGTAGAACGGTCTCGTTTCAATGCCACAACTCGTCAAAATCGGCATGTTTCATACACATTCGTTCTTGGATAAAAATGTTCTTGTACCAGTAAATTAGTTCGTTGCATCTCCATTATCGTGCACGTGCGCTCTGAGAGCGTGCCAATACGCTCAATAGGCCTCAGGAATTGATTAAAGTATGCTTCCTAATTAGAAAACTTGAACTAGCTAGCCTCCCGCAGTTGATAAGCCTCTTTAATCCCAACAACAAAACTATATTAGGCTACATATAAGGAGGTCGTCTCTGGCGAAGGGGGCCGCGTTCTAGATGATCACGTCATAGATATAGGGAAGTGGTGATAAAGTTTTTAATAACTTGAAAAGATTTACCCTATAAGCTTTGCCTGTATTATTCAGACACAAATATATATATATATATATATATATATATATATATATATATATATATATATATATATATATATATATATATATATATATATATATATATATATATATATATATATATATATATATATATATATATATATCACTAAGAACTCTTTGACCCGGCCAGGATTCGAACCCATGCCGTCCAGGATCACCCCTAAACGTACACAGTACCGTGACCACCGCACCAATGATCGTTAGACGATATACTTGTTGTTATTGTTATAAACAGCCTCCTGGTGCTTCGGTGCTCATTAACTCTTTAATAATTGTAAACAAAGCCGCCAAAGATTGAGAAAAGATGTACAGGTTCGTAAGTGCTTGCGGAATTGCTTCATGAATCCGGGAAATATACAGTACTTGTTAAGCTCAACGAATGACCAACGCTGTCGTCAAAGTCAGCGTTGATACTTATTGAGTATATGTTGAAAAACAAGTGGTGTGTGTAGAGAAACACTAAATTGAGAGTAGACATTATTCCAGATAACTTACCATCAGTAGTTCGTGAATATTTGTACATTCAGAGGTCTAGCTGCTTATATGAGGAGACGAAGAGCGAGATCAACGCGGCCTCAGACCAGTGTGGCTTAAAGTTTAAATATTTTAAATTCATATTTTTCTGTTGGACTCCAGGTTGTGCAACTTTTAGCATATCGTAGTCAATGGGTTAAGATTCAGCTTCGATTCCGTTGTCCGGCTGCAAAAAGTTTCTCAAACATGTCACATTATTGTGATTTCATTGTATATCGGAAGTTCTTGATTCGGTTGAGGGAGCAGTAGTACTCAATGGTGCTATTTTACATGTTATTGTCGGAACACACATACTAATTATCTCTCCCCTCGGTAGACGTCTTTCACTAGACAAGTGATTGTCCTCCTAACAGAACGTCGCATACCTTACCCGAGGCCGAAAATCGTTGCACTAGGAGCCCATCCAAGGCTCCTATATATTATCACCCAATCCCACTCATATGCATATCCAACCCACGTTTGAAACAATCGAGGGACCCCTCCTCCACCACATTATGTGGTAATTAGTTCCACAAGTCAACAACCGGTTTTTGTTGATTTGTGGAACCAATTGCCGCGTAACGTGATGGAGGTTGGGTCTCTCGATTGTTTCAAGCGTGGGTTGGACATGTATATGAGTGGGATTGGGTGGTTATAAATAGGAGCTGCCTCGTATGGGCCAATAGGCCATCTGCAGTTACCTTTGTTCTTATGTTCTTATAAATAGGAGCTGTCTCGTATGGGCCAATAGGCCTTCTGCAGTTACCGTTGTTCTTATGTTCCTATTGAGGGTTACAAGAGAGCTAATGGACATAACAAAGGGAATATTAATTGGGTATTAAAAGTATCATCACGATACAGAACTCGAAACATTGGGTATAAACTGGATAGGTTTATATTTCGGAAAAACCTGGGTAAATACTGGTTCGGTAACACGGTTGTTGATTTGTGGAATCAATTACTGCGTAACATAATAAGAGTAGGGTCCCTTGATTGTTTCAAGCGTAGGTTGGACATATATATGAATGAGATTAGGTGGTTTTAAATAGGAGCGGCCTCGTATGGGCCAATAGGTCTTCTACCGTTACCTTTATTCTTATTTTTTTGCAAAAGAACATAAAATAGATCACTTGCCTTGAAAACATAGATTAGTTCCTGATACTAAATAATATCCGAAATTTAAATCCAAAAGAGTTCAAATTTATGTGCAAATTTTCGAAGTAAGGTAATAGGTTTGTTTTTATAATTTGTATTCTAGAAACTTAATTTTAATTAATAACAAGTGAGGCAGCGTGAAGCAGCCAGCACATGTACCTCAATCTCCAGGCATGTCACGTCACCTCGTCCTAGCGCGACCTATATATTAACTTCCAAACAAGAGTTAGTTATTCATTTGCAGTTGGTTGCGTGTTGGAACAATTTCTACTGTCAGTCTGTCACACGTTCCGAGACAATGGATACCACTGCTGCAGATGATTATTTTCCTAGTCTTCCACTATCGATCTTAGTCGACGTAATGAACCTCGGTGAAGGATTTTCTGGCGACAAAATGTTAGAATTTATTGACAAATCAAAAGCCATTCTTAATGACTTGCATAATAACGATTCTACGATGTTATTCACTAGCAGCGTACAACTTGGAATTTTGTGCGCATTAACTCTCTCCATGCGTACGACGTCGGTCAAGATGACGGGGCAATGGGAAGATGTCCTTTGGGGAATTATTGACCTAGCACCATCTTGTGAGCCTGATAATGACATCAATTTAAGCGCACTCGAGTCTGTCGTGAAGCCCTGGATACTAACAATGTTCGCAGACCCAGAGATGTGCCCTAACCCGTACCTGCGTCTGAGAATGGTTCACTTAATCCACATTTGGCCAGAGACTTTCTTACAGGATGCCGCCTCGGGAATGCAAGCAGCTGCAGGCCTTGTGATCAACGGAAAATATATGGATCGCGATCATTTATGTACAGATGATGAAGCTCCAATATTACTTCATGAACTTAAAGATATGTTAGTCACCCTTGATGAATATGGCCACCTTGATGGTATTGGTGATGCAGCAGTTGACCAGTTAACAAGAATAAATGTCGGACCAGAAGTATCCTTACTCTACAATCTAATGAAGGTCTTAAAACAAATGGCGGAGGAATCCCTAAATTTAATAGGAAAGAAGAGGTTATATATGACCGAGCATGTTATTCATTTGTATATGGAGTTTGTCGATTTACGGAAACTCAGGAAGGCTTATCGAGCTCCTGGCCTGGCTAAGGTCGTTGCAGATACCCTAGTTGCCATAACAGTGTCATTTGTTACAATTGGCTTGACCTCAGAAGATATTGAAGGAAACAGATACAAGTTTTTTGCGGACCTCTTTGATAGTACTTACAAAAGCATACGTGAATCAGAAATATTTAGTTCGGTCTATCAGGTTCTGCGACTTGACCACGCACAGTATCTATCTTCCCTTGGGAAGAAGGCAGCCGATTCCAATATTTTCTTTCATCATTTCCCAGTGCCGTATCAGGAATCATCGGAGGAGGTCCCGGAAGAGTTCAGAGACAGCGTGACGCTGGCGGTGATGGAGGCGCCGGTGCTGCTGCACTCGTCCAAGATGGTGACAGACGAGTCGACGCTGATTCGCCTGCTACTGGAGTCCGGGCTGGACCCCTTCACGCGGTGTCCTCTAGACCAGGGCTCCTATAGTCGTCTTCCCCAACTCCAGGCGGACATCCTTGCATGGAAGGAAACTACCAAACTTGTGGAATAATATAATTGATAGACATATTCAACACTGAAAATATTCAAATCGCCTGCTATTTCTGCAGTTTAATTCTGACATGGTAATGAAGTTTACTGAATTTAAGAGAGGCCTCTGCACTAAATTTGTTCAATTTTTTTATATATCTTGTAACTTAAATATGAATGAGATGTTAAATTTTCTTTTAATAAATGTAAACAACAATTCATTAGGAGTTTATTCTCACCTGTTTTTTGGACAATAATTTTATCAATTTTTATATCCATTTGTTATGAAATTATCTGCCAGAATCATTGATGAAATTTGTGAAAAAAATTAAATTTGGATCCCCAATAACGACTTATTGGAATTAATTATACCTGCTTGAATCCATAATTACAAATTCTAATCATTGTCATGCTGAAATGTTCTTCGAACTGGAGATAAATGTAAAGCATATTTTTGCTCAATTGAAAGCCAAGGGTATGGAAGGGAAGGGCACTATCAGTGAGAAAACGTTGTTGTTGTTGTAGATTTAGCTATTCAGAACGAAATGACCATGTAGCAGGAGCTGTTGTGAGCCCGTAATTGAGTTCGGTTATTCGCGATAACTGATATTTGGGTCAAAGTATTAAATGGAGGTGGTGTTTCCCCCTTTTTCTGTTTTATTAACATTATATTAGTGGCGGATGTGGGTGCAGAATATTCACTAGTGAGTCCCATTCCTTAACAGCTTTTCTAATCATTGTAGTCGTTGTGGAATGTATGGCTACTGCAATGTCTCTGTATATTTTTTTCTCAGGCTTCAAACAGTATAACCCAGTTGCTTGTTCGTACCATATCGCAGTGGATCTTCCTTCCTCTACTTTGGGTCTCTGGCGACTTTTTATAGTTGGGCGTATTTTCTTCTTGATTTGCTCTGTGAAAAACTTGGAGGTATTTGAACCTGTACAACAGTAAGAGCAGTCGCAGTTTTTGCTAGTGAGTTTGCCTTTTCATTACGATCTATGCCAATGTAACTTGGTATCCAATCTAGGGTGATTAACAGTCTTAGATTATGGCTTCTTTTCCTATATGTTGGATTTCTGCGAGGAGTTGTATATTATCTCTGTGTTGACTGGATATGGAAAGTGCCACTATATAGCACTTGGAACGGGGGAGGGGGTCAGGATTTGGGATTGGACGGGAGGAAAGGTGAAAGGTGCCCAAACAGTTAGGCAGTTTAGGAAAAGGAAAGGTGCCCAACCAGTTGGACAGTTGGGGATTGGAGCAAATCAAGAGGAAAATACTCCCAACCATCAAGTGGCACAGAGCCAAAGTAGCAGAAGGAAGATCCACTGGGACTGATTAGGATTTAGCCATCCAAGAGATGCCAGGTGCCCGTAATTCTTTTCTAAATCTAATGTTACTCAATTTATACCCATTGCTACTAGACCACCCAGTACAGGATACGAGTATGTCATTATATTTCTTTGACTAATTGGCATTTCCAGCTTCCACCTGTATTCATTTGTTTGTATTTTTTTCCCTTTCACTTTACAAAAGCTTTTGATATGCACTTTGTCTATTCACAGCTGATGGTGGTGGGAGAAAGTAGCAAGTGAATATTGTTATTGAATATAGCCTGGTATTAGAATGACCTAGCCTGGCTTTAGCGTTTCGGTCAAGATATAGGGAAAAACACTTAGACTAAAACTTAAAACTAATTGAGATCAAAACATAAATTGAATAATTTGTATTAATTATTAATAAATTTGATTAATACATCAAATAATTTGGGAATCTATCTGTTCTTTACACTCAGTATGTAGAACGGTCTCGTTTCAATGCCACAACTCGTCAAAATCGGCATGTTTCATACACATTCGTTCTTGGATAAAAATGTTCTTGTACCAGTAAATTAGTTCGTTGCATCTCCATTATCGTGCACGTGCGCTCTGAGAGCGTGCCAATACGCTCAATAGGCCTCAGGAATTGATTAAAGTATGCTTCCTAATTAGAAAACTTGAACTAGCTAGCCTCCCGCAGTTGATAAGCCTCTTTAATCCCAACAACAAAACTATATTAGGCTACATATAAGGAGGTCGTCTCTGGCGAAGGGGGCCGCGTTCTAGATGATCACGTCATAGATATAGGGAAGTGGTGATAAAGTTTTTAATAACTTGAAAAGATTTACCCTATAAGCTTTGCCTGTATTATTCAGACACAAATATATATATATATATATATATATATATATATATATATATATATATATATATATATATATATATATATATATATATATATATATATATATATATATATATATATATATATATATATATATCACTAAGAACTCTTTGACCCGGCCAGGATTCGAACCCATGCCGTCCAGGATCACCCCTAAACGTACACAGTACCGTGACCACCGCACCAATGATCGTTAGACGATATACTTGTTGTTATTGTTATAAACAGCCTCCTGGTGCTTCGGTGCTCATTAACTCTTTAATAATTGTAAACAAAGCCGCCAAAGATTGAGAAAAGATGTACAGGTTCGTAAGTGCTTGCGGAATTGCTTCATGAATCCGGGAAATATACAGTACTTGTTAAGCTCAACGAATGACCAACGCTGTCGTCAAAGTCAGCGTTGATACTTATTGAGTATATGTTGAAAAACAAGTGGTGTGTGTAGAGAAACACTAAATTGAGAGTAGACATTATTCCAGATAACTTACCATCAGTAGTTCGTGAATATTTGTACATTCAGAGGTCTAGCTGCTTATATGAGGAGACGAAGAGCGAGATCAACGCGGCCTCAGACCAGTGTGGCTTAAAGTTTAAATATTTTAAATTCATATTTTTCTGTTGGACTCCAGGTTGTGCAACTTTTAGCATATCGTAGTCAATGGGTTAAGATTCAGCTTCGATTCCGTTGTCCGGCTGCAAAAAGTTTCTCAAACATGTCACATTATTGTGATTTCATTGTATATCGGAAGTTCTTGATTCGGTTGAGGGAGCAGTAGTACTCAATGGTGCTATTTTACATGTTATTGTCGGAACACACATACTAATTATCTCTCCCCTCGGTAGACGTCTTTCACTAGACAAGTGATTGTCCTCCTAACAGAACGTCGCATACCTTACCCGAGGCCGAAAATCGTTGCACTAGGAGCCCATCCAAGGCTCCTATATATTATCACCCAATCCCACTCATATGCATATCCAACCCACGTTTGAAACAATCGAGGGACCCCTCCTCCACCACATTATGTGGTAATTAGTTCCACAAGTCAACAACCGGTTTTTGTTGATTTGTGGAACCAATTGCCGCGTAACGTGATGGAGGTTGGGTCTCTCGATTGTTTCAAGCGTGGGTTGGACATGTATATGAGTGGGATTGGGTGGTTATAAATAGGAGCTGCCTCGTATGGGCCAATAGGCCATCTGCAGTTACCTTTGTTCTTATGTTCTTATAAATAGGAGCTGTCTCGTATGGGCCAATAGGCCTTCTGCAGTTACCGTTGTTCTTATGTTCCTATTGAGGGTTACAAGAGAGCTAATGGACATAACAAAGGGAATATTAATTGGGTATTAAAAGTATCATCACGATACAGAACTCGAAACATTGGGTATAAACTGGATAGGTTTATATTTCGGAAAAACCTGGGTAAATACTGGTTCGGTAACACGGTTGTTGATTTGTGGAATCAATTACTGCGTAACATAATAAGAGTAGGGTCCCTTGATTGTTTCAAGCGTAGGTTGGACATATATATGAATGAGATTAGGTGGTTTTAAATAGGAGCGGCCTCGTATGGGCCAATAGGTCTTCTACCGTTACCTTTATTCTTATTTTTTTGCAAAAGAACATAAAATAGATCACTTGCCTTGAAAACATAGATTAGTTCCTGATACTAAATAATATCCGAAATTTAAAGCCAAAAGAGTTCAAATTTATGTGCAAATTTTCGAAGTAAGGTAATAGGTTTGTTTTTATAATTTGTATTCTAGAAACTTATTTTTAATTAATAACAAGTGAGGCAGCGTGAAGCAGCCAGCACATGTACCTCAATCTCCAGGCATGTCACGTCACCTCGTCCTAGCGCGACCTATATATTAACTTCCAAACAAGAGTTAGTTATTCATTTGCAGTTGGTTGCGTGTTGGAACAATTTCTACTGTCAGTCTGTCACACGTTCCGAGACAATGGATACCACTGCTGCAGATGATTATTTTCCTAGTCTTCCACTATCGATCTTAGTCGACGTAATGAACCTCGGTGAAGGATTTTCTGGCGACAAAATGTTAGAATTTATTGACAAATCAAAAGCCATTCTTAATGACTTGCATAATAACGATTCTACGATGTTATTCACTAGCAGCGTACAACTTGGAATTTTGTGCGCATTAACTCTCTCCATGCGTACGACGTCGGTCAAGATGACGGGGCAATGGGAAGATGTCCTTTGGGGAATTATTGACCTAGCACCATCTTGTGAGCCTGATAATGACATCAATTTAAGCGCACTCGAGTCTGTCGTGAAGCCCTGGATACTAACAATGTTCGCAGACCCAGAGATGTGCCCTAACCCGTACCTGCGTCTGAGAATGGTTCACTTAATCCACATTTGGCCAGAGACTTTCTTACAGGATGCCGCCTCGGGAATGCAAGCAGCTGCAGGCCTTGTGATCAACGGAAAATATATGGATCGCGATCATTTATGTACAGATGATGAAGCTCCAATATTACTTCATGAACTTAAAGATATGTTAGTCACCCTTGATGAATATGGCCACCTTGATGGTATTGGTGATGCAGCAGTTGACCAGTTAACAAGAATAAATGTCGGACCAGAAGTATCCTTACTCTACAATCTAATGAAGGTCTTAAAACAAATGGCGGAGGAATCCCTAAATTTAATAGGAAAGAAGAGGTTATATATGACCGAGCATGTTATTCATTTGTATATGGAGTTTGTCGATTTACGGAAACTCAGGAAGGCTTATCGAGCTCCTGGCCTGGCTAAGGTCGTTGCAGATACCCTAGTTGCCATAACAGTGTCATTTGTTACAATTGGCTTGACCTCAGAAGATATTGAAGGAAACAGATACAAGTTTTTTGCGGACCTCTTTGATAGTACTTACAAAAGCATACGTGAATCAGAAATATTTAGTTCGGTCTATCAGGTTCTGCGACTTGACCACGCACAGTATCTATCTTCCCTTGGGAAGAAGGCAGCCGATTCCAATATTTTCTTTCATCATTTCCCAGTGCCGTATCAGGAATCATCGGAGGAGGTCCCGGAAGAGTTCAGAGACAGCGTGACGCTGGCGGTGATGGAGGCGCCGGTGCTGCTGCACTCGTCCAAGATGGTGACAGACGAGTCGACGCTGATTCGCCTGCTACTGGAGTCCGGGCTGGACCCCTTCACGCGGTGTCCTCTAGACCAGGGCTCCTATAGTCGTCTTCCCCAACTCCAGGCGGACATCCTTGCATGGAAGGAAACTACCAAACTTGTGGAATAATATAATTGATAGACATATTCAACACTGAAAATATTCAAATCGCCTGCTATTTCTGCAGTTTAATTCTGACATGGTAATGAAGTTTACTGAATTTAAGAGAGGCCTCTGCACTAAATTTGTTCAATTTTTTTATATATCTTGTAACTTAAATATGAATGAGATGTTAAATTTTCTTTTAATAAATGTAAACAACAATTCATTAGGAGTTTATTCTCACCTGTTTTTTGGACAATAATTTTATCAATTTTTATATCCATTTGTTATGAAATTATCTGCCAGAATCATTGATGAAATTTGTGAAAAAAATTAAATTTGGATCCCCAATAACGACTTATTGGAATTAATTATACCTGCTTGAATCCATAATTACAAATTCTAATCATTGTCATGCTGAAATGTTCTTCGAACTGGAGATAAATGTAAAGCATATTTTTGCTCAATTGAAAGCCAAGGGTATGGAAGGGAAGGGCACTATCAGTGAGAAAACGTTGTTGTTGTTGTAGATTTAGCTATTCAGAACGAAATGACCATGTAGCAGGAGCTGTTGTGAGCCCGTAATTGAGTTCGGTTATTCGCGATAACTGATATTTGGGTCAAAGTATTAAATGGAGGTGGTGTTTCCCCCTTTTTCTGTTTTATTAACATTATATTAGTGGCGGATGTGGGTGCAGAATATTCACTAGTGAGTCCCATTCCTTAACAGCTTTTCTAATCATTGTAGTCGTTGTGGAATGTATGGCTACTGCAATGTCTCTGTATATTTTTTTCTCAGGCTTCAAACAGTATAACCCAGTTGCTTGTTCGTACCATATCGCAGTGGATCTTCCTTCCTCTACTTTGGGTCTCTGGCGACTTTTTATAGTTGGGCGTATTTTCTTCTTGATTTGCTCTGTGAAAAACTTGGAGGTATTTGAACCTGTACAACAGTAAGAGCAGTCGCAGTTTTTGCTAGTGAGTTTGCCTTTTCATTACGATCTATGCCAATGTAACTTGGTATCCAATCTAGGGTGATTAACAGTCTTAGATTATGGCTTCTTTTCCTATATGTTGGATTTCTGCGAGGAGTTGTATATTATCTCTGTGTTGACTGGATATGGAAAGTGCCACTATATAGCACTTGGAACGGGGGAGGGGGTCAGGATTTGGGATTGGACGGGAGGAAAGGTGAAAGGTGCCCAAACAGTTAGGCAGTTTAGGAAAAGGAAAGGTGCCCAACCAGTTGGACAGTTGGGGATTGGAGCAAATCAAGAGGAAAATACTCCCAACCATCAAGTGGCACAGAGCCAAAGTAGCAGAAGGAAGATCCACTGGGACTGATTAGGATTTAGCCATCCAAGAGATGCCAGGTGCCCGTAATTCTTTTCTAAATCTAATGTTACTCAATTTATACCCATTGCTACTAGACCACCCAGTACAGGATACGAGTATGTCATTATATTTCTTTGACTAATTGGCATTTCCAGCTTCCACCTGTATTCATTTGTTTGTATTTTTTTCCCTTTCACTTTACAAAAGCTTTTGATATGCACTTTGTCTATTCACAGCTGATGGTGGTGGGAGAAAGTAGCAAGTGAATATTGTTATTGAATATAGCCTGGTATTAGAATGACCTAGCCTGGCTTTAGCGTTTCGGTCAAGATATAGGGAAAAACACTTAGACTAAAACTTAAAACTAATTGAGATCAAAACATAAATTGAATAATTTGTATTAATTATTAATAAATTTGATTAATACATCAAATAATTTGGGAATCTATCTGTTCTTTACACTCAGTATGTAGAACGGTCTCGTTTCAATGCCACAACTCGTCAAAATCGGCATGTTTCATACACATTCGTTCTTGGATAAAAATGTTCTTGTACCAGTAAATTAGTTCGTTGCATCTCCATTATCGTGCACGTGCGCTCTGAGAGCGTGCCAATACGCTCAATAGGCCTCAGGAATTGATTAAAGTATGCTTCCTAATTAGAAAACTTGAACTAGCTAGCCTCCCGCAGTTGATAAGCCTCTTTAATCCCAACAACAAAACTATATTAGGCTACATATAAGGAGGTCGTCTCTGACGAAGGGGGCCGCGTTCTAGATGATCACGTCATAGATATAGGGAAGTGGTGATAAAGTTTTTAATAACTTGAAAAGATTTACCCTATAAGCTTTGCCTGTATTATTCAGACACAAATATATATATATATATTGTGACGGTAACGCGTTGGTGTTCGGCTGTTTAAGGCTAGGGGTATGGCCTCGTCACATAGTTATAAAAAAAAATAGAAAAAACTGGAACTTCGTCTGTGGTAAGGTAAGGAGAAGACACACAAAACACAAGTAAACTTTAACAATGAAATTTTAATTACGTTAAATAAATCAAAACATGAATAAAATGCACAAACAAATTCTTATAATAAAATCAATCAATCAAAAATAATAAGAATAATTAAATGACAATGAAAAGTTACGTTAAGGCAAAATAACAAGAAGTGCAATACAAAGTAAATGGGAGGTGTTGGAATATTGGCTTAAGCCACCACTTCTCTCAGTACACGCTAGCGTCTAGCTGGGAGGAGTGGTGACAACGAGAGCACTGAACATTCTGAGGTCTGAAGTTGGGGCGACCCCAGACATCAAGTAGTATGGGGGGGCGAGTGCAGGTGCAGCCAGACCGGCGACCAATCAGCGGAGCCGGCAGCGATCAACATGTAGTTTGGTGGTTTGAGTCCGAACAGGTGGCTGGCTGCATACGTTTTGCTCACCCTGGCAAGCCTTGCTGGTGTTGTTGTCATTGTTGGACATGTCTTCCATAGTCGTTTTATATAATTTCGACGACGTAATTATGGAGGGAAGAGCAGGCTCAATCTCTTGAAGGAGATTATTGTCACAACTCTCCCCTGAAGCCTGCGGTTCTGGAAGAAGTACGTCGTTATGTGGTGGAGTAATGGATGGAGTCGCTTCTACTTCATAAACTCTGGAGAGATCAGGGGCTAAGATGTTGTCAGACTTTTGGTATAGCGTGTCTCCAGGTTGAATTTCTGCAGTTAGCAAGCCCATAGTAGAAGACGTTGAGATGAGAAGGGGGCGTGCTGCAGGAGGTGTAGGGTGGTGTGGTCCGTGTTGATGGTGGACCGAGCACTTTTCAGGGGTGGAGTGAAGTGCTGAAGCTTCAGGATGAGGAAGAGTAGCTCCTTGCCAATTGTTCCGTCGTTCCTTGTAGCAGTAGTCGCTGACAGGTGTATTCTTCTCGCCTCGTTGCTGCATCACGACACCACCATCGTCGGTACCATTGGCGTCGACATGGAGGATGAAGGGCTTATCTGACGAGGTGAGAGTGGAATTAGAAGAGGGCATAGGAGCACGATTATTATCCTGAAAGCATTTGGGAAGATCATTAAGGATTTCGGAATTAGAAAGCGCCGACTCCTTGTCAGTGCTTTCGGGAGAAGAAGCTGGGATGGTCTCACTGTGGACGTAGGGTTCTGTGAAGGTAGAACAATTAGTCAAGACAGTGGGAGGAGTACCATTATATTGCTTCAGGAGGTTGACGTGGCACAGCTGGGTCTTCCGCCGCCTATCTGGAGTCTCTATGACGTAAGTGTTGTTGCTTCTGCACTCTTTGACGCAGTAGGGTCCTGAAAATTTGTTTTTTAAAGGTGAACCTGGGATAGGGAAATAGGCAAGGACGAAGTCTCCCGGCTTGAATTTTCTTACTTTGCTGGTCTGGTCGTAATGAGTCTTCATTCTCACCTGGGCTTTCAATAGATTATCATGGGCAAAGCGGTGGACTCTCTCTAGAATGTGTTGAAGGTTTTGAAGAAACTGGGGCACATTCTGATGCTCACTGAAGGTGGCATCTCTGAGAGAGTCTTTGAAAGCCTTAAGGGGAGTACGGCACTTACGGCCGTAGAGCATCTCATAAGGAGATACTCCTAGGGACTCATTGGGGAGACTTCTGAAAATACACATTATTAGGTCAATCTGCTTATCCCAATCCTTTGAGGTTTCACTACAAAACTTTTTCAAGAGTGCTTTGATGGTCTGATGACTACGTTCAAGAGAACCCTGTGAAGCAGGATGATAGGGGCTGGACAATACCTGTTTGATGTTGAACTCCTCCAGTGTCCTTTTGAAGAGATCACTGGTGAAGTTGGTGCCACAGTCACTTTGAATCTCCCTGGGAAATCCGTATTGAGTGAAGATCTTCAATAGATGTTTTATAACCGTAGCAGCCGTGATGTTCTTCACTGGAACTGCTATGGGAAATCTGGTGGTAGGACACAGGATGGTTAGGATGTAGGCGTTACCTGAACTGGTCCGAGGTAAAGGACCAACACAGTCTATTATGAGTCTGTGGAAAGGTTCCGCAGGCACCTGTATGGGAATCAGTGGTGCTCTGGGAATGGAGACGTTCGGTTTGCCTGCCATCTGACATGTATGACACTGTTTTACGTACTGTTTGACGTTATTTACCATACCTGGCCAGTAGTAGTCTTGACGAATCCCATGGTAAGTCTTGTTGAAGCCGTAGTGGGAGAATGCTCCGTGGGCCAGGTGTAGAATAGTGGGCCGCAGGCTGGTGGGAATCACAAGTTGTTCGATGTTGGCCCAATCGTCCTCCTCCTTCAGTTTACTGGGTCTATATCTGCGGTAGAGCAAGTCGTTCTCTAGGAAGAACCCAGGAATACTGTCGGGTTGAGTCTCAGCCTGGAAAAACAATGGTGTTAAAGTAAGATCTTCCCTCTGCAACTTACGGAACTCCAACTTGGTCAGATGCGGGGGTAGTTTCTGAGGGTCTTGAGGGACAGCGGTAGCAGTAGAGTCAGCTGGCTGTGGACGTGCGGCTTGTGCACGGGTGGTCACGAGAACCGGAGGAGAAACTTCATCACTCTCTTGAACCTCTGCTGGAACATACTCAAGAATAGGGTTTATTGGCACAGAGTTACACACCTGGGGTTTGTCCATGACGATCAGGTTGGTCGGTTGCAGGTCTTCTGCCAAGTCGTTGCCTAGGAGAAGTTGCACTCCAGGCATGGGAAAAGGCTTTTCCCTGACGGCGACTTGGACTTCTCCGTTCACGTAGGGACAATCCAGGTGGACTCTGGCGAGAGGGTATGGAGTGGTAGCAGTGAGGTCAGTGATGAAGACTGTTTCCCCGGTGTAGACTATGTTGGGCACAGCCGACTTCAAGATGATCGATTGTAGAGCCGCTGTGTCCCTCAAGATCTTCAATTTGAAACGTCCCTCCGGATTTGAACCGTTGGCAGAGACAGTTCCAGTATACAGGTGGTTACTGAAAAGAGAAAGATCATTAACATCAACACCAACATTCATCACAGGCTTACCGGACTTAGGAGGAGTTGGTTTGGGTCTTTGTTGGTCAGTGGTTCCCTTGTATTGAGACTTACCACACTTGTCTATGGTATGTCCATAGAGTCTACAATACTTGCAGTACAGTTGTGAACCAGCTTGATCGGGGCTCACCTTCTCGTAACTGTACCACGACTTCTTACTGGAGGATGGTTCAGGTGTCAGCCGGTGGATGAGGCTGTAAGTGTCAGCCGACTTAGCACACTTCAGGTAGTCGGTTTCTTCTTTATCTGCTAAGTAGAGGCGGACAGGAGGCGGCACACGTCTCAAGAATTCTTCAACAAGCATCAGGTTGACGAGTTCTGTAAAAGTAGAGACATGTGCTGCTTCCAGCCATTTCATGAAATACCTCCGTTTCGTGTTAGCAAACTCAAGGAAGGTAGTGGTACTTGCCTTCAGGTGGTCACGGAATTTCCTTCTATAACTTTCAGTGGAAAGTAGGTAGGCGTCCAACACTGCTTGTTTCAGAGTGTAGTAGTCATTCTCAGACGCCAAAGTACTGAGTGTGACTGCAGCTCTACCTGTAAGATGGACTCTGAGAAGTGTGGCCCATTGGTCGACAGGCCAACGGAGTTGATTAGCAAGGGTTTCAAAGGTGGTGAAAAACACATCACCTTCTGCTTCTACAAAGGATGGCATTAACTTACTTGCATGCGATATATTAAAACTGACGGGAAGATTGGCAGTAGCTTGCTGGCGTTGAGTGAAGTGGGAAGTTTCCAAGGCGATTTCACGTTGACGACACTCTAGAGCCAGAGTCGCTTGTTGCTTGTCATGTTCGCGTTGTATTTCCAACTCGCGTTGTTTGGTTTCAAGCTGTACGCGTTCCCGCTCCTGGAGTGCTTCAAGCTGTACTCGTTCCCGCTCCTGGAGTAGTGCAACCTCACGTTCCTGGAGGGCGAGTCCACGTTCGTGTTCTTCTCTTCGTATGGCAGCTGCTTCTCTTTGCTGCTCACGTTCAATCTTAGCCAGCTCTAGTTTAAGTTTCATCGTTGCCAAGTCAGTTTTATCTGCAATATAGTAAGTTTCATGAGTTTCAGAGTCTATCTTACCTTGCTCTAAATAGTAATCCAGCAACAGGTTGTGTAGGTCATTTTTGTTGGCTTGGTAGGGAACTTCTAGTTGATACTCATGTGCAAGAGTTTGTAATTCAGTCCTCTTGGCACGACTTAAAGTCCCTATTTCACCTGCTGGATTTGCACGGAAAGTTTGGAGACGAAACATGGTGAAATTAGCAAATAAAGGTACACGAATATTCAATAGTGAAATGTCAGAAACAGGACAACGTGGCAACTGGTACCTATCCTGTGTGATCTTTAACAATTAACGTTAAGTGAAAGATATTAAATGATTAAATTAAATCAAGGGCGCAGGAAATCTTGTACCCGGTACTCATGTAAGAGGATAAGGGCAAGAAAATCCTACTAACAAATGAAACTAAGTTTCGAAAACAAGTGAAACAGTTAAATGCTTCAAAAGTAAAATTGGTAGTCCAAGGATGTAGGCATACCTTGCCAAGTCTCTATAGGACATAAAGCAAGTTTTTCCTACTGAATTTAATATGATACTTACAGAATTAGCGAACTTTTGTGCTCTGAAAAAATAAGCTAATTCCCTACCGTTGTATGTATCATCATCTCTGACTGACGTGTAGGGGTGCGAGGTGTCAACTTGTGACGAGAACTGCTGCTGAGGTCCCAATTCAGCAACTAAAGTTCGAGCTAGAGGAACTATGGCCCTCTTTGTCCTCCTACAGTCAGATTGCAGAAGATTGGGTACTCTTGACCCGGGGCAGACCACAGTACCAGGGTACCAATATGATGATCTGTCAGAATGAGAAATATTCAAGGGACATAGATGGTAAACACGAGTAATAACACGGAGGGAGAGATGACCAATTAAGAGTATGACTGCGGCCTACAGTCACCACGTAATCCAAAGTTGTCTCACCTTCACTATATGTTACTCTCGTAATGCACAATACACCGCACCTTATAAAAAATGAAATTGAATATGAAAAATAGTAAAGCTACGTTAACAAAGTTAAATACGCTTACCATAAATTACCACTTGGCACCAGTACCTGAGTGAAGCTCCTAGGACAGGCCCCCATATAACTTGTGACGGTAACGCGTTGGTGTTCGGCTGTTTAAGGCTAGGGGTATGGCCTCGTCACATAGTTATAAAAAAAAATAGAAAAAACTGGAACTTCGTCTGTGGTAAGGTAAGGAGAAGACACACAAAACACAAGTAAACTTTAACAATGAAATTTTAATTACGTTAAATAAATCAAAACATGAATAAAATGCACAAACAAATTCTTATAATAAAATCAATCAATCAAAAATAATAAGAATAATTAAATGACAATGAAAAGTTACGTTAAGGCAAAATAACAAGAAGTGCAATACAAAGTAAATGGGAGGTGTTGGAATATTGGCTTAAGCCACCACTTCTCTCAGTACACGCTAGCGTCTAGCTGGGAGGAGTGGTGACAACGAGAGCACTGAACATTCTGAGGTCTGAAGTTGGGGCGACCCCAGACATCAAGTAGTATGGGGGGGCGAGTGCAGGTGCAGCCAGACCGGCGACCAATCAGCGGAGCCGGCAGCGATCAACATGTAGTTTGGTGGTTTGAGTCCGAACAGGTGGCTGGCTGCATACGTTTTGCTCACCCTGGCAAGCCTTGCTGGTGTTGTTGTCATTGTTGGACATGTCTTCCATAGTCGTTTTATATAATTTCGACGACGTAATTATGGAGGGAAGAGCAGGCTCAATCTCTTGAAGGAGATTATTGTCACAATATATATATATATATATATATATATATATATATATATATATATATATATATATATATATATATATTTGTGTCTGAATAATACAGGCAAAGCTTATAGGGTAAATCTTTTCAAGTTATTAAAAACTTTATCACCACTTCCCTATATCTATGACGTGATCATCTAGAACGCGGCCCCCTTCGTCAGAGACGACCTCCTTATATGTAGCCTAATATAGTTTTGTTGTTGGGATTAAAGAGGCTTATCAACTGCGGGAGGCTAGCTAGTTCAAGTTTTCTAATTAGGAAGCATACTTTAATATATATATATATATATATATATATATATATATATATATATATATATATATATATATATCACTAAGAACTCTTTGACCCGGCCAGGATTCGAACCCATGCCGTCCAGGATCACCCCTAAACGTACACAGTACCGTGACCACCGCACCAATGATCGTTAGACGATATACTTGTTGTTATTGTTATAAACAGCCTCCTGGTGCTTCGGTGCTCATTAACTCTTTAATAATTGTAAACAAAGCCGCCAAAGATTGAGAAAAGATGTACAGGTTCGTAAGTGCTTGCGGAATTGCTTCATGAATCCGGGAAATATACAGTACTTGTTAAGCTCAACGAATGACCAACGCTGTCGTCAAAGTCAGCGTTGATACTTATTGAGTATATGTTGAAAAACAAGTGGTGTGTGTAGAGAAACACTAAATTGAGAGTAGACATTATTCCAGATAACTTACCATCAGTAGTTCGTGAATATTTGTACATTCAGAGGTCTAGCTGCTTATATGAGGAGACGAAGAGCGAGATCAACGCGGCCTCAGACCAGTGTGGCTTAAAGTTTAAATATTTTAAATTCATATTTTTCTGTTGGACTCCAGGTTGTGCAACTTTTAGCATATCGTAGTCAATGGGTTAAGATTCAGCTTCGATTCCGTTGTCCGGCTGCAAAAAGTTTCTCAAACATGTCACATTATTGTGATTTCATTGTATATCGGAAGTTCTTGATTCGGTTGAGGGAGCAGTAGTACTCAATGGTGCTATTTTACATGTTATTGTCGGAACACACATACTAATTATCTCTCCCCTCGGTAGACGTCTTTCACTAGACAAGTGATTGTCCTCCTAACAGAACGTCGCATACCTTACCCGAGGCCGAAAATCGTTGCACTAGGAGCCCATCCAAGGCTCCTATATATTATCACCCAATCCCACTCATATGCATATCCAACCCACGTTTGAAACAATCGAGGGACCCCTCCTCCACCACATTATGTGGTAATTAGTTCCACAAGTCAACAACCGGTTTTTGTTGATTTGTGGAACCAATTGCCGCGTAACGTGATGGAGGTTGGGTCTCTCGATTGTTTCAAGCGTGGGTTGGACATGTATATGAGTGGGATTGGGTGGTTATAAATAGGAGCTGCCTCGTATGGGCCAATAGGCCATCTGCAGTTACCTTTGTTCTTATGTTCTTATAAATAGGAGCTGTCTCGTATGGGCCAATAGGCCTTCTGCAGTTACCGTTGTTCTTATGTTCCTATTGAGGGTTACAAGAGAGCTAATGGACATAACAAAGGGAATATTAATTGGGTATTAAAAGTATCATCACGATACAGAACTCGAAACATTGGGTATAAACTGGATAGGTTTATATTTCGGAAAAACCTGGGTAAATACTGGTTCGGTAACACGGTTGTTGATTTGTGGAATCAATTACTGCGTAACATAATAAGAGTAGGGTCCCTTGATTGTTTCAAGCGTAGGTTGGACATATATATGAATGAGATTAGGTGGTTTTAAATAGGAGCGGCCTCGTATGGGCCAATAGGTCTTCTACCGTTACCTTTATTCTTATTTTTTTGCAAAAGAACATAAAATAGATCACTTGCCTTGAAAACATAGATTAGTTCCTGATACTAAATAATATCCGAAATTTAAATCCAAAAGAGTTCAAATTTATGTGCAAATTTTCGAAGTAAGGTAATAGGTTTGTTTTTATAATTTGTATTCTAGAAACTTATTTTTAATTAATAACAAGTGAGGCAGCGTGAAGCAGCCAGCACATGTACCTCAATCTCCAGGCATGTCACGTCACCTCGTCCTAGCGCGACCTATATATTAACTTCCAAACAAGAGTTAGTTATTCATTTGCAGTTGGTTGCGTGTTGGAACAATTTCTACTGTCAGTCTGTCACACGTTCCGAGACAATGGATACCACTGCTGCAGATGATTATTTTCCTAGTCTTCCACTATCGATCTTAGTCGACGTAATGAACCTCGGTGAAGGATTTTCTGGCGACAAAATGTTAGAATTTATTGACAAATCAAAAGCCATTCTTAATGACTTGCATAATAACGATTCTACGATGTTATTCACTAGCAGCGTACAACTTGGAATTTTGTGCGCATTAACTCTCTCCATGCGTACGACGTCGGTCAAGATGACGGGGCAATGGGAAGATGTCCTTTGGGGAATTATTGACCTAGCACCATCTTGTGAGCCTGATAATGACATCAATTTAAGCGCACTCGAGTCTGTCGTGAAGCCCTGGATACTAACAATGTTCGCAGACCCAGAGATGTGCCCTAACCCGTACCTGCGTCTGAGAATGGTTCACTTAATCCACATTTGGCCAGAGACTTTCTTACAGGATGCCGCCTCGGGAATGCAAGCAGCTGCAGGCCTTGTGATCAACGGAAAATATATGGATCGCGATCATTTATGTACAGATGATGAAGCTCCAATATTACTTCATGAACTTAAAGATATGTTAGTCACCCTTGATGAATATGGCCACCTTGATGGTATTGGTGATGCAGCAGTTGACCAGTTAACAAGAATAAATGTCGGACCAGAAGTATCCTTACTCTACAATCTAATGAAGGTCTTAAAACAAATGGCGGAGGAATCCCTAAATTTAATAGGAAAGAAGAGGTTATATATGACCGAGCATGTTATTCATTTGTATATGGAGTTTGTCGATTTACGGAAACTCAGGAAGGCTTATCGAGCTCCTGGCCTGGCTAAGGTCGTTGCAGATACCCTAGTTGCCATAACAGTGTCATTTGTTACAATTGGCTTGACCTCAGAAGATATTGAAGGAAACAGATACAAGTTTTTTGCGGACCTCTTTGATAGTACTTACAAAAGCATACGTGAATCAGAAATATTTAGTTCGGTCTATCAGGTTCTGCGACTTGACCACGCACAGTATCTATCTTCCCTTGGGAAGAAGGCAGCCGATTCCAATATTTTCTTTCATCATTTCCCAGTGCCGTATCAGGAATCATCGGAGGAGGTCCCGGAAGAGTTCAGAGACAGCGTGACGCTGGCGGTGATGGAGGCGCCGGTGCTGCTGCACTCGTCCAAGATGGTGACAGACGAGTCGACGCTGATTCGCCTGCTACTGGAGTCCGGGCTGGACCCCTTCACGCGGTGTCCTCTAGACCAGGGCTCCTATAGTCGTCTTCCCCAACTCCAGGCGGACATCCTTGCATGGAAGGAAACTACCAAACTTGTGGAATAATATAATTGATAGACATATTCAACACTGAAAATATTCAAATCGCCTGCTATTTCTGCAGTTTAATTCTGACATGGTAATGAAGTTTACTGAATTTAAGAGAGGCCTCTGCACTAAATTTGTTCAATTTTTTTATATATCTTGTAACTTAAATATGAATGAGATGTTAAATTTTCTTTTAATAAATGTAAACAACAATTCATTAGGAGTTTATTCTCACCTGTTTTTTGGACAATAATTTTATCAATTTTTATATCCATTTGTTATGAAATTATCTGCCAGAATCATTGATGAAATTTGTGAAAAAAATTAAATTTGGATCCCCAATAACGACTTATTGGAATTAATTATACCTGCTTGAATCCATAATTACAAATTCTAATCATTGTCATGCTGAAATGTTCTTCGAACTGGAGATAAATGTAAAGCATATTTTTGCTCAATTGAAAGCCAAGGGTATGGAAGGGAAGGGCACTATCAGTGAGAAAACGTTGTTGTTGTTGTAGATTTAGCTATTCAGAACGAAATGACCATGTAGCAGGAGCTGTTGTGAGCCCGTAATTGAGTTCGGTTATTCGCGATAACTGATATTTGGGTCAAAGTATTAAATGGAGGTGGTGTTTCCCCCTTTTTCTGTTTTATTAACATTATATTAGTGGCGGATGTGGGTGCAGAATATTCACTAGTGAGTCCCATTCCTTAACAGCTTTTCTAATCATTGTAGTCGTTGTGGAATGTATGGCTACTGCAATGTCTCTGTATATTTTTTTCTCAGGCTTCAAACAGTATAACCCAGTTGCTTGTTCGTACCATATCGCAGTGGATCTTCCTTCCTCTACTTTGGGTCTCTGGCGACTTTTTATAGTTGGGCGTATTTTCTTCTTGATTTGCTCTGTGAAAAACTTGGAGGTATTTGAACCTGTACAACAGTAAGAGCAGTCGCAGTTTTTGCTAGTGAGTTTGCCTTTTCATTACGATCTATGCCAATGTAACTTGGTATCCAATCTAGGGTGATTAACAGTCTTAGATTATGGCTTCTTTTCCTATATGTTGGATTTCTGCGAGGAGTTGTATATTATCTCTGTGTTGACTGGATATGGAAAGTGCCACTATATAGCACTTGGAACGGGGGAGGGGGTCAGGATTTGGGATTGGACGGGAGGAAAGGTGAAAGGTGCCCAAACAGTTAGGCAGTTTAGGAAAAGGAAAGGTGCCCAACCAGTTGGACAGTTGGGGATTGGAGCAAATCAAGAGGAAAATACTCCCAACCATCAAGTGGCACAGAGCCAAAGTAGCAGAAGGAAGATCCACTGGGACTGATTAGGATTTAGCCATCCAAGAGATGCCAGGTGCCCGTAATTCTTTTCTAAATCTAATGTTACTCAATTTATACCCATTGCTACTAGACCACCCAGTACAGGATACGAGTATGTCATTATATTTCTTTGACTAATTGGCATTTCCAGCTTCCACCTGTATTCATTTGTTTGTATTTTTTTCCCTTTCACTTTACAAAAGCTTTTGATATGCACTTTGTCTATTCACAGCTGATGGTGGTGGGAGAAAGTAGCAAGTGAATATTGTTATTGAATATAGCCTGGTATTAGAATGACCTAGCCTGGCTTTAGCGTTTCGGTCAAGATATAGGGAAAAACACTTAGACTAAAACTTAAAACTAATTGAGATCAAAACATAAATTGAATAATTTGTATTAATTATTAATAAATTTGATTAATACATCAAATAATTTGGGAATCTATCTGTTCTTTACACTCAGTATGTAGAACGGTCTCGTTTCAATGCCACAACTCGTCAAAATCGGCATGTTTCATACACATTCGTTCTTGGATAAAAATGTTCTTGTACCAGTAAATTAGTTCGTTGCATCTCCATTATCGTGCACGTGCGCTCTGAGAGCGTGCCAATACGCTCAATAGGCCTCAGGAATTGATTAAAGTATGCTTCCTTATTAGAAAACTTGAACTAGCTAGCCTCCCGCAGTTGATAAGCCTCTTTAATCCCAACAACAAAACTATATTAGGCTACATATAAGGAGGTCGTCTCTGACGAAGGGGGCCGCGTTCTAGATGATCACGTCATAGATATAGGGAAGTGGTGATAAAGTTTTTAATAACTTGAAAAGATTTACCCTATAAGCTTTGCCTGTATTATTCAGACACAAATATATATATATATATATATATATATATATATATATATATATATATATATATATATATATATATATATATATATATATATATATATATATATATATATATATATATATATATATATATATATATATATATATATATATATATATATATATAATATATATATATAATATATATATATATATATATATATATATATATATATATATATATATATATATATATATATCACTAAGAACTCTTTGACCCGGCCAGGATTCGAACCCATGCCGTCCAGGATCACCCCTAAACGTACACAGTACCGTGACCACCGCACCAATGATCGTTAGACGATATACTTGTTGTTATTGTTATAAACAGCCTCCTGGTGCTTCGGTGCTCATTAACTCTTTAATAATTGTAAACAAAGCCGCCAAAGATTGAGAAAAGATGTACAGGTTCGTAAGTGCTTGCGGAATTGCTTCATGAATCCGGGAAATATACAGTACTTGTTAAGCTCAACGAATGACCAACGCTGTCGTCAAAGTCAGCGTTGATACTTATTGAGTATATGTTGAAAAACAAGTGGTGTGTGTAGAGAAACACTAAATTGAGAGTAGACATTATTCCAGATAACTTACCATCAGTAGTTCGTGAATATTTGTACATTCAGAGGTCTAGCTGCTTATATGAGGAGACGAAGAGCGAGATCAACGCGGCCTCAGACCAGTGTGGCTTAAAGTTTAAATATTTTAAATTCATATTTTTCTGTTGGACTGCCAGGTTGTGCAACTTTTAGCATATCGTAGTCAATGGGTTAAGATTCAGCTTCGATTCCGTTGTCCGGCTGCAAAAAGTTTCTCAAACATGTCACATTATTGTGATTTCATTGTATATCGGAAGTTCTTGATTCGGTTGAGGGAGCAGTAGTACTCAATGGTGCTATTTTACATGTTATTGTCGGAACACACATACTAATTATCTCTCCCCTCGGTAGACGTCTTTCACTAGACAAGTGATTGTCCTCCTAACAGAACGTCGCATACCTTACCCGAGGCCGAAAATCGTTGCACTAGGAGCCCATCCAAGGCTCCTATATATTATCACCCAATCCCACTCATATGCATATCCAACCCACGTTTGAAACAATCGAGGGACCCCTCCTCCACCACATTATGTGGTAATTAGTTCCACAAGTCAACAACCGGTTTTTGTTGATTTGTGGAACCAATTGCCGCGTAACGTGATGGAGGTTGGGTCTCTCGATTGTTTCAAGCGTGGGTTGGACATGTATATGAGTGGGATTGGGTGGTTATAAATAGGAGCTGCCTCGTATGGGCCAATAGGCCATCTGCAGTTACCTTTGTTCTTATGTTCTTATAAATAGGAGCTGTCTCGTATGGGCCAATAGGCCTTCTGCAGTTACCGTTGTTCTTATGTTCCTATTGAGGGTTACAAGAGAGCTAATGGACATAACAAAGGGAATATTAATTGGGTATTAAAAGTATCATCACGATACAGAACTCGAAACATTGGGTATAAACTGGATAGGTTTATATTTCGGAAAAACCTGGGTAAATACTGGTTCGGTAACACGGTTGTTGATTTGTGGAATCAATTACTGCGTAACATAATAAGAGTAGGGTCCCTTGATTGTTTCAAGCGTAGGTTGGACATATATATGAATGAGATTAGGTGGTTTTAAATAGGAGCGGCCTCGTATGGGCCAATAGGTCTTCTACCGTTACCTTTATTCTTATTTTTTTGCAAAAGAACATAAAATAGATCACTTGCCTTGAAAACATAGATTAGTTCCTGATACTAAATAATATCCGAAATTTAAATCCAAAAGAGTTCAAATTTATGTGCAAATTTTCGAAGTAAGGTAATAGGTTTGTTTTTATAATTTGTATTCTAGAAACTTATTTTTAATTAATAACAAGTGAGGCAGCGTGAAGCAGCCAGCACATGTACCTCAATCTCCAGGCATGTCACGTCACCTCGTCCTAGCGCGACCTATATATTAACTTCCAAACAAGAGTTAGTTATTCATTTGCAGTTGGTTGCGTGTTGGAACAATTTCTACTGTCAGTCTGTCACACGTTCCGAGACAATGGATACCACTGCTGCAGATGATTATTTTCCTAGTCTTCCACTATCGATCTTAGTCGACGTAATGAACCTCGGTGAAGGATTTTCTGGCGACAAAATGTTAGAATTTATTGACAAATCAAAAGCCATTCTTAATGACTTGCATAATAACGATTCTACGATGTTATTCACTAGCAGC
>NW_027190738.1:0-28145 GCF_040958095.1 Procambarus clarkii
TTTTCATAAAGAGCAATATCACGTTTGAAAATGGGATCGACAATATTTGGGATAAGAGGACATTCAAGCAATTTATGTTGTACAAAGTATAAACTATCACTAATATTTTTACAATCATCTATTAATCCTGAATATACCGAATTGGATGATGTTTGATTAATAGGATAGGTAAAATATGGCATTATAGTAGTAGTAGTAGTAGTAGTAGGAGCACTATTAGTAGTGGTGGTGGTGGTAGTAGTAGTAGTAGTAATAGTAGTAGTAGTTAATTTGTACATATCATGTGTTGAATCTAATTGATTCTGAATTGAAGTATGTTGGATCATTTTCCAGAGAAAAGCTGTAATATCAGTTCCTGGTTCCAAAAGTTTATAAAGTTCTTTTTTTTTTTTTACAAATTCCATAGTTACAATGTAATAAAAACATGCATATATATATATATATATATACTATAACTAGAGAAATAAAAAAAAATGAATGAACTTGATGAAATACCTTATGAATTAGTTGATGATGAAGGCCAACCTTTAATTAATAATTTAATTGACTTTGATATTCAAAAATTACACTTGGTTCCTAAAATACATTTCCTTTCTATTTTTAAGAAAAAACATAAATATATTCAATCTTTTACTCAAAAGGAATCTGCTTTTGTAGCGGCCTTAACATTAGCATTTATTCAATATGGCAAGAAAAATGGATTTATATTAACAATATCAAATATTGTACATGAGTCCCTCTTAGAACCTAATTGGGGAATGTCAAATACATTTCCTCTTGAAATATATTGGCATCGAAATGGTGACTATTCATCACCCAAAACTTTTACTTCAAACCGAAATCATTATATCTTGAACCGTTTTCATCATATTGAAAAAGAAAACAAAAAATCTAAATTAAATATATTTCAGTATACCATATTTCTTATTCTTATAATTTTAATCACATTATTTTGTTTTTATTATTTGTACATATATTTGTTTGATACCTTAGGAGACTGACTTCCAGCTGCCAATACTATTTGAAGTAACCCACCCCATTCCCTTTCTTCCTCCTAAAAATGTATCTGTATAACATAGAAATAAAATTTTAATATATTATAAAAAAATAGATACAATTATGTCAAATCAAAATCCAGTTTTAAGTGATACAGAAGAGATGGAGGAAAATGATTCGGATACTTCAGTGGAACTGGAAGACTTGAATAACCCCTCAACTTCAACTTCTACTCCAAAGACAAAAAAATCAAAACTAAATCGATCCAGCACGACACAGGATGATGATGATTCGGATACTTCAGTGGAACTGGAAGACTTGAATAACCCCTCAACTTCAACTTCTACTCCAAAGACAAAAAAATCAAAACTAAATCGATCCAGCACGACACAGGATGATGATGATTCGGATACTTCAGTGGAACTGGAAGACTTGAATAACCCCTCAACTTCAACTTCTACTCCAAAGACAAAAAAATCAAAGCTAAATCGAACAACTCCCCAAAAATCAAAGCTAAATCGAACAACTCCCCAAAAATCAAAGCTAAATCGAACAACTCCCAAAAAATCAAAGCTAAATCGAACAACTCCCCAAAAATCAAAGTCAAACCGAACCAACACCCGTCAACGAACATGGGGAACCTCACCAGGCCCAGACACTAGAAGGAGATCATCTTCGGATATTGGATATAACAAACGTATATTATTTCCATTTAAATATTCTATCACGATGAATGATGTGGTAAAAGAGTGTAAATATAAGGTAATAGTATCTGAAAATATAAATCATATTACATTTAACAAGAAATTCTTTACATTTGTAAATTGTAAAACTTTACCATTAAGATTGTTAATTCACCAGTATATTACATTATCAATGTATATAATTATAAATACCAATTATGAACCCAGTTCACGTGGTTCATGTTATCAAGCTGATGGCTCCTATCATTTTCCCACGTCGTTTTGTGGAGATTTGCTCATTATCCGAAAAATATATGACATTGTTGGCCTGGGAGGAATCGGTAGAAATCTTAAATGGAAGATAAATCCAGCTCATGTTTCAGATAATGGTATTCTTTCAAATTATTGTGCACAATACACTGAAAAAATTAATAAATCAGTTTCTAGAAACAGTGAAAATAAAAATATATTCATTTATATGAAATTACTAACTAATTTATGGACATTTTTAACTGTACAAAAAGATAATGAGTGGCAAAATGCTCTTAGAAATAATCTTATTGATGAAATTGGAAAATTAAGTAAAATAATGAGAGAAACATGTGAAAATATTTATAAAGTAGGTTTTTGTGTTGAAAAATCTCCAATATATACACCAGAAAATTTTGCCAAATATTTAGATGAAGTAAGAAATATGAAACACTTAAATTGTAATGTTAGTAAAATGTCTAAGGAAGAAGCGATAGAACTTCATTTTTCCCTATTACAAAAATTTAATGATATTATAAAAACTGATACTCATATGTATGAAGTTCAATATTATCTGGCATATATACCACCAGATCATTGGAAGGAGTCTCAAAATGAAAGTAATGAAGTTAACGGAGAACAAGTTTTTTATAACAATTTAAACAAGTTAAACTTTAATCCATATACATGCAAAATATCTATTATGTAAATCCCGTTTTCATTTAATCGAAAGAGAGAGTGAATGAGAGAGAGAGAGAGAGAGAGAGAGAGAGAGAGAGAGAGAGAGAGAGAGAGAGGAGGACTCAAATAGAAAACGGGATTCAATGAGATGATAACAGTTTCCTGTCAGGCTATATACAAGACAGAGCCCCTCCACACATTCTTCACAGTTGCTCTCCACACGCGACCAGGTCAGTGTTCTCATTTCCTTACCATAACAGATTTTTTTTTTTTTATATATTATACCAGAGTGTTTGTTTTTTTTACAGTGAAACTGTGGGTATGGGTTGTTAATGTCATCCCAATATTTTTGTGCTTGTGAATTATTTTTAAAATTTTGGTTTTAATCTTTTAATAGTGACGAAAATATATCTTCGTTTCCCTTAAAAAAGTCGCTTAATGCTGTAATGATAATGTGACGGTACTGTGGTAATTCTCCAAATTCGGAACTATTTAATATATCCACCGTAATGAGATGAGGTGGAATATTTTGTATATAATCATAAAAACATACAAATATACGGAAAAAAGGAGATACTAGATTTTTACAGTTTAGTGTTTTATTTTCTTTGCTCATGGTATTGCCTAACTTTATATTTTTAAGGGATAAGCTATTTTTATATACAATTAGGAGGAAAATAGCGCTGCCCATGCAGCACGAGCATACATCACAAACATTTCTGATGAAAAGGCCCTGCTCAAACTGGACTTTAAGAATGCCTTCAACATGGTAAGAAGAGATGCAGTACTTTGTGCCGTACATCGCCATTTCCGGCCCCTCTACCCGTTCATACTATCGTGCTACAGTGGCGAGTCAAAACTGCTCTTTGGTGAACATGAAATCAGATCATGTGAAGGTGTTCAGCAAGGTGATCCTCTTGCTCCCCTTCTTTTCTGCTTAGTCTTAAAAGAAATCACCGAAAGCTTGTCCAGCGAGTTCAACATCTGGTTTTTGGATGATGGCACTATAGCTGGCACCGTAGACCACCTCTTGTCAGATATCAGGAAAATAAGGGAGCAAGAAGTAAGCCTGGGTCTCGTCCTGAACCCTTCCAAGTGTGAAGTAGTCTCCTCCAACCCAGACATCGTAGCTAGAATAAGGTCTGCCTTGCCTGGAGCCCATGTCATTAGGGCCGAGAACAGCACCCTCCTTGGAGCTCCCCTCGGGTCTAACGCCATTGAGGAGATCCTCGACAAGAAAATCGCAGACCTTAGGAGGATGGAAGACAGAATAGGTGACATCGATGCCCACGATGCTTTTTATCTCCTCACCAAATGCCTATCCCTTCCGAGGCTAACCTACTTTCTGAGGTGCGCCCCATCTTACAACAACCCAAAGCTTGACGAGTATGACCTCCTACTGAAGACCATGCTGGAAAAAGTTGTTAACCTCTCTCTCAACGAATGCCAGTGGAAACAAGCCACTCTTCCTGTCAGGCTCGGTGGCTTGGGTGTCCGCACCGCCACCCAAATTGCAGTCCCAGCCTTCCTGTCTTCCTCCTCAGCATCAGATGACCTGGTTAAGGAAATTCTACCTGACACCCTGAGTGATGTAGCGGGGATACAGGACCCCCACTACACGGAATGTGACACGAAATGGGGTGCCATGACAGACCCAGCACTCAGACCAGCCATGCCGAAAGCCAAGAAACAATCCAGTTGGGACAGCCCCATTGTAGACAAAGAAGCCACAGCTTTGCTGGAGGCAGCAACAACCCCCAGTGATCGTGCACGCCTCACAGCTGTGCAGGCTCCCCATGCAGGGGACTTCCTTCTGGCAGTCCCTATGTCTGCGACAGGCACACGTCTTGATCCGCAGGAGCTCCGTATTGCAGTCGCTCTGCGCCTTGCTGCCCCTATCCACACTGTTCACAGGTGTATTTGCGGCGAGGCAGATGCTGACGAATATGGATTGCATGGCCTGCACTGTGGAAAATCGGGTGGTTGGCACACTAGACACGACGAAGTCAACGACATCATTAAAAGAAGCCTTGCCTCTGCTCAGTGTCCAGCGGAGAGAGAGCCCCGCAACCTACTGAACCGTGACTCTGTTAGCTTTGCCGGCCGACCAGACGGAATCACACTGCGTCCGTGGAAGGGTGGCAGGCAGTTAGCATGGGACTATACTTGCGTATCCACCCTGGCAACGACATACATCACCCTCTCTGCCGGCACGGCAGGAGCCGCAGCGACACACAGAGAAAAACAAAAGTCAGTCAAGTACAGGCAATTAGATCAAAGGTACAATTTCGTTCCAATAGGGTCTGAGACCCTAGGCCCATGGGGTGAGAGTGCAAGAAGGTTTCTTAAGGATCTTGGTTCCAAGCTCATTGACACCACAAGAGACCCTAGAGCAGCAAGTTTTCTCTTTCAGCGCCTCAGTGTCGCGATCCAGAGGGGAAATGCCCGCTGCATCCTCGGTTCCTGCCCGGCGTCGGAGGAGTTCGGGGAAATCTACAGCCTCTAGGAAGCGAACTTTTTCTTGTGTCCTCTTAATGTTCATTTTTTGTATGAAATCAGATATGTAACTGTATAACCTTGCATAATAAAGTGTACATCATAATAAAAAAAAAAGGGGGTGGTAGGAGAAGTGAACACTCTTTCGCATTCAGAGTTAAATGTCAAGTTTTTCCCTGAGTGCTCTGTGTTCCCTTCTCTGAGGCTGTGGGTCCCTATAATTACACCAGTGGTGGTACCCCCCTATTAGGAGGAAAATTATATAATAGTCTAAAGCTTGTCCTCGTATGTCATAAACTGTCCAATATAAAGCATCCATAAACTTTTCATCATTCAGATATTTCTCGCTCTGTGAGGCAATGAGACAGAGCCGATCCACACTTGATTCACAGTTGATCTCCATCCACGCGATCAGGTCAGTGTTCTCATTTCCTTGCCATAAAGGATTTTTATTTTGATATTCTAATAGACTGTGATATATATCACTATGGTTCTCAGATAAATATGCAAGTGATGGTTTTATGAATGGTGAATTAATTTTATAGCAAGAATATATTAGGCGATATAAAATAGGAATATATAAATATTTTTTAAAAGTATCCAATAGTTTTAAATCATGGAGATAAATCATGTGATATAGTGCGCCATGAATTGCTGATTCCATTGACTCGTTTGGCAATATATCTGTAAAGAGAGAATGAAATATTTCACCAATGGCATGAATCATAATGCGGAAAGTAATATTTTCATTAAAATAGATTGGGATGGTTTCAGATTTTTGAGCAACATTTATAAATTCTTTAACTGCCCATATATTTGTATCATTTACATCGCCCAGTTTATTTAGAAAAAATACGGAATATTCACGAAGTTTGTCAGATATAAATTTAAGAGAATTTTCTGACCACTTTTCAATTTTATTTAATAAATTATTTTCATGAAGTATTTTTTGGAATTCAGGAGACATTTTGAATTTTCCACTTTTTATCTTACCAGAAATATTTCTTTTTCTGTGTGAAGAAATAAATATACTTTGTAATTTGGGAATCAAGAGTTTAAATATACATGATATTGATAGCAATTCATGGCTTAATTTTTCTCCATTATCGCCTAATTCCCATATATTTTCAGTTTCCAGTGTATTGAGAGCGGAAAATATAAGATCTGGAATGTTAGTCATCACACCATGTCTAGGAAGAAAAATGTTAGTATCACGTATATAAAACGTCATGTTAACTTCCCTGACCAATTCTGGTGGAAGGATAGTTTCAATGGGGATCACTCGACTTATGATTTGAATAAACCAATTAGTTAATCTACGGGGATCTAGAATAAGATTATTTTCTGTTGTAGATATATCTAGAAGAACCACTGGAAGACATCCCACAATACGTGTATCTTCTTCCTTTTGTTTGTGCTCCGTAAAAGTTGATTCCAAAGAAGTTAATGAATTTAATTTTAGTTTGAATAGGTCACTAATGTATTTACGATTGGCCCAAGTTATAATTACATCCCCTCCAGGAGTGTTGAGTATTTCTTTAATTGAAAGTGTACATGTTTTTTTATGGACATTATCTTCGTCTTTATACTGAAATACGATTTGTGAACTAGGTGGAGAGGCTACAAAAACATTTGATGGTTTTTTATGCCAGTTAAAATTCGTATCCATTTTTTTATGTAAAAAAAAACTTAAAATTATGTTTAAAAAAATGTTAACATTCATAATAATTTTAATAGCATCAGGGAGTGTGGATAGTAATGAACTTGAAGTTATTATCAAACCTGGTGTTGTTTTTGCCCGCCAGTATAAAACACTGTTAGTAGATTCACAGGAAAGATTGTTCTATAGTTTCAACTTTACAATTTATGAAAACATTTTCAATCAATTTTTAACTCTTTTGAATAGTTGTAAGCAAAAATGTCCTTTTGAAACATTTAATGGAATTTATAAACTTATTCGAATTATTAATCGACAACAAGAACTTATAAAAAAATATAAATTTTTAAAAAATTCTGATACAATAATATCCAATGATCATTTTGTATGGAAATATCCACATAAAGAAATTATTTCTGAACAAATTATTTTTTTCAAGGAAACAATTGAAATGTTAAATTCAATTAACCAAACAGAATTAAATCGTAGAGAATTGTGTGTATATATCAGTTTTATACATAGTACCATAAATACAATTATATCAGACATTGAACACACAGAAGTAGAATTAGATTTAATGTATTCTACAGGAATACTCTCAAGATATATTTTCAATCGTTTACCATTTGAAAAGGACTTAATTCAGATTCGAAATCGAAAAAAATTGATCTTTAATGATTCATCAATTGATGATTTAATGTCAATTTATTATAAACTCTGCCGGGTGTCAGTATATTATACTGATAACAGGTTTATATTAGTAGTTTATTTTCCCATAGTTACCACCAATAATCCACCTAATCATGGATTTTTGTATTCAGTAATACCAGTTTATACAAATGTTAACGAAAAATGGAGTGCATCTTTAGAAGTTGAAGATAACAAGTACTTAATGGTATTACAAATTGAAAGTGAATATTGGTATATGGTAATGTCAAAGGAAAACTTTGATGTTATTAATAGTACCTTAGTCATCATTAGTTTTTCATATTTTAATTTAAATTCACACAAATCTCACAATTGTATTAGTGCTGCTTTTAATCAATCTGATGAGGCTATTTTAGAATTATGTAATTATAAATTAACACAAAAATTCAATCCTATATTTATACCTATTGTACCTGGAATTTGGATTTATTCTATTAATAATATCTTAAAATTAAACATATTATGTGGTGGTAATATTAGTCATCGCTTATATCAACAACATATATTATATCCGGGTGTTAGTTTATTAGAATTGAATAGAGCATGCTATGCCTTTTCAAATTTTTCAGAAACATCATCTGATGGATTAAGATTATTTTATAATTATAATACGGTATTTTCACATCTAAATAAGATACTAATAAATACACATCAATCTACTAATTTCCTGAAAAAAATAATTGAGAACAATAATAATCCCAATACACACATGCATTTAATCGATGTGTATTATTTGTCAATAATAAATCAATATTTTATTATTTTATGTATATGCCTTATATCCATATTAATTATATATATAATTTGTTCAATATGTTTATGTCATTATTGTTATAAACACTATTGTAATGCTGCTACTACTACTACTACTACTACTACTACTACTACTACTACTACAACTACAACTACAACTCCAGTTAACACTATGACTTTAACAACTAGTAGTAATACACAACCAGAATCCACCCCATTAATAATGTCATCCTTTTCATTACCCCCTAATCTTCCCCCCTATCCTCCTTTACCCCCTAATCTTCCCCCCTATCCTCCTCCTCCCCCTCCTTCTTCTTCTTTTTCCTCTTCTTTTTCTTCTTCACCTTCTTTTTATCCTCTGCCTTCAGCCACTATATATATGAATGAGAATTCTATTTATGATTCACCACGTGAACATTATATGACAATGAAAGGAAATAAATAAAAATGATTACTATTATTTATTTTCTTATAATAATTTACTTATTTATATGTACAATAATTATAGGAGGTGAGGCGATACAAAGAAAAAGAAAGTTATTTCACTATGGTATAACAAGACAAAAAAATATATCGTCATTAGAATGGTATATTGATCAGGCTGAAAGCGATGATGATGCATTAGATAATAATCCATTATTAATTTTATCAACATATGGACATCATCAGGATGACAATCATCATCAAGCCTGTAAAGTGTGGGAAGGTATGAAACTAAATCAGTGTTGTATATTTTTACCTTATCCTTTATATTCTAAAGAAGGTAATGAAATATTACCAGCTAGTGCCTCCTGGCAGGATGGATATTGGTTTGAAATATCTCCTACTAATCCCCTAAAAATACCTACAGTTCCAGTATGTTCAACCACATTAGGTAAATTAATATGGCAAGATTACAATTTCACGTGTGAATGTACAACTCATGGATTATTTAGTGGAAAACATTGTGATCAATCCACGTCCAAACTTACTATAGATAATGGATGCAAAAAAGTTGGATGGATTCATGATCTGAATATTGTAGACATATCTAAATTTAATCCAGTCAAAGAAGGCATATGTGTAGAATGTTCTATTCCTGAAACAGTACCGAATATAGAAGGAATGGAACCTTCTTGTATCCATGTTCACCTTAATAATAATTCTTCCTCTCTAGACATAACCACCACCACCACGACTACTAACGCTTTATATAGAACAAATGTTCCATCTGATACCAAGGCACCTTGCGTGTACGACGCGTTAAATGAAAATAATTACAATGAAATTAATAAATATGTAGAAGGATATGGTTGCTCATGTGACTATTTCAGTGGTTACGTTGAGGTTTTAATTCCTTCATTAGTTGGCCTGTTTCGTGAAAAAAATTTGATTAGTAATGCCTGTGTGAAAATTGGTCATAACACAATGGACCCTCATCGAGTTGATTTGGCTTACTATACACTAGAGAATGGTGGCAAACCTTTACAAATGCACACTTACTATGAACTCGAACCCCTTTTCCAACCCCTGATGTCTAAAGCCAAATCAACATTAAAAAGTGATGTTGAATTTATTATAGATCAACCGGCAATAGCAAAGGTAAATGCCTGTGATTGGATGAATCGTCACATTAAAGCTGATCCACACCAAAAACTATGGCGTTTGAGACATGATGAACGAGGAGATGACTGGCCTGTGGTTCATAAGACAAAATTGATTAATCATTATAGGCGCCGGCAAGAAACTTATCCCCTATATATCTATCGATTAGCGGTTAGTCCTGGATATGAAGACAAGCATTTTTATGAGACGACTGACGATCGTCGACTATCTAATGCTATTTGGGGCCATCCAATTGTATTCAGCTATTACTCAGAGAGTATTTGGCATGAACTTACTACCCTTAATCCCTTGGGAGTAACTGAGGGGTGGTATTTTGGTTTAACTATGCTCACTCAACCAGGTCATATAGTTCGACTAGATACACGTGGACAATTTAGGAACCCAGGTGAGGTTATACCTAATGTGGTTCCACCTGATTATCATGATTTAATTGACCCCCGGCAACCTATTGCTCATCCAGGTATATTATATATTACGTATGTGGTTAATACTTAATCTCTCTCTCTCTCTCGACTTGATTTGACCTTTAACACATTGATCTCCTTAGAGCCACACGCTGTGCATGGTCCAACACCCAGCCCCACTACCCCTCTTGACTACGATAACTGCGTCGCCAGGGAATCCCCAAAATTCCCCTGTGACTACTATACCCACAGGCCAGGGAATATAAATATATCCCTGTGACTATAGATCGACTCACGTGCCAGGAAACATACCCCTGTGACTACGAATTAATAAAGTACATTGAAGAAATGGAAAGACAATCAGATGACAAACAGCCAACAACGCCACCTCCCCTTTCTATATATGTTAATGAAGTATTTCGACCTATAAACCAGGAAGAATCTAATAATAGTGATAGTAGCATCAGTAGTAGCATCAGTAGTAGTATCAGTCTAAATGATGTTGATGTTAATAATCTTTTAGAAATCAATAACTTCAGTAGTAAGAGATTTAATAAGATTGTAAATAGCTACCTCATGTTTGAAGAGGATAATATAATTAAATTATATTTTGTAAATGTAATGAAAATGTTGGTTGATAATAGTAGTAATATTAATAACGTTATTTTAAAATATTTCATTTATGTTTTAAGTCTTTATTGTATTTCTATGTATTATTTTTACAATATTTATAACATTTTTAGTGTTATATCTTTAAAAGTAGTAACTAGAGATGATGTGAATTTTTTTAAAATGTTTCAAAACAAAAATATACAAACATTTAAGTATATTTGTAAGAGTCAAGATAAAATTAACATTCTGATAAATAGTCCTATTCTGTCCCTCAACAAAAACATTTACAATAGTTTATGCCATATAATGTTTATTGTAAAATTTAGAGGTCAATATATTAGCGACATGTACAACCAAATGTTGTTTACAATATCAACAAAAATAGTTGAAGGGGAAAATGGACTTTATTTTTTTCAAAATTTGGAGTGTGATAAATTTAATATCGAAAGATGGAATCCGGATAAACTATTTCAGTTATAATCAGCTTTATTATAAAGATTCCTGCCTTTTCGGAGGAATTTCAGTATTATCTTCATTCTTTCTCTTTTGTGAAATAAATTGTGGACGGTGGCTAAATAATGGAACCTGATTACTTTTTACTCTAATTATTTGTGAATTAATATTTTCATTGTTTACTTCTGGGAAATAGACTATACCGTCATCATCCAGAAAAATTCCATTTTCTTTATCATATTTAAGATCTACAGTGAGTTCATTTTTATGCTTAATTTTAATTATTTTGTTTTTATATATATATATATGTCCATCTGTTTTAACCCGGTTAATAAATTCTTTAATGTTGGGATGTGTCATTTGATAATAACAATTTTCAAACTGTATATATATTAGAAATATATATAAATAATTATAAAATAGTACCACACATTTTATCCAAATCACTTTGGTCAAAATTACTTTTTCCAAGACATAGAAAGTATGGTGCTAATTCAATCATACAAGGAGAACACACACTTAAATACTTACGATGATCACCCACAAAATTACTTGGTTTACGCCAATTAAACCGAAATGATATCTTGGCTGTACGATAATTACATAGAGTGCAGGATGTTGTTTGTAATTCTATTTTATTAGCCTGAGACATTAAAAAAACAAAACCTTTAAATGTATCATTTCTAAATGATGATACACTCAGTCCTGCAATTATCACATCGATTCCACAACCTTGACATACATGAACAAATTCAGTTAAATTTTCTGGATAAAACAAATGAGCATCGTCGATAAAAATAGTATCAAAGTGAAGAATATAGTCTTTATAATCTAAGTAAGTTTCACTCCGGATTTGGATTTCAGTCGGAATTATTGATCGACATTTTATTTGTTTTAATTGTACACATCTAGGCAAAATCAAAATGGTTTTATTTTTATTTTCTCTGCAATGTGTTTCAGTAAGTTGCAAAAGTCGAGACGATTTTCCTGAGGCCATTAAACCAGTAATAACTGTCAAAGTGCCCTCTCGGTTTTCGTGTTTATTAAACAAACTGACAATAGTTTTGTATTTATCCAAAACCAATGACTCTCTATGGTGGTGGTCTTTAGAAATATTTTCAGGGGAGTTTTGTATTCCCCAAACCTCTTTTATTGATGTTCCATTGAATGAGTAATCCAAATAGGTATATGGAATTCGATTATAGGAAATGGGATGTTCCTTAATTATTTCATCCATGTGGCTAACATTAAAATCCAACAAAGTCTCATCAAACTTATATATAAGCAATGTTTTTCTAACATCTTTCAATGTAAGAGAACCTGTCAAAATAGAATTTAGTATTGATTCACTTAGATTACAAAGAAGTATAATATGGGCATTGCGAAATTCAGATTCCAAATGACCATATTCCTCATCCTCATGCTCCATTGGATCATATATCCAGCTAGGGGATACCGCATTTGCAGTTAGACGAATATCATACTTAAGTTGCACACAATTGGAACCCATACACAAACTGTAAATCTTAACTTGGGGTATGTCCAAAAAACATTTGTCAGCATAATAAATAATTTCTTTTCCTAGTCTGTCTATTAATTCAATTGGAGATGTAATAAGGGTGGATTTAGTATCATCTGCCATGATTATGAGATACCCCAGTCCAAGCTCAGTTCAGGACAGCTGGAATAATTATAACTTATAGTCTTAATAAATACCTTTTATATTATTTATCATATTAAAAAATCTTATGCTAAAACATGAATAGTTCTTCTAATAATCTAATAAATTTTAAAGTTGTTGGGAATGATATGATTACTAACCCTTTACAGTTTCCTATCAATTCTACTGATGACATTACAAAATTTTTAAATACTACGTTAATTCCGGGAAATTTACCCATTCTCACAGATAATGATACATTAAATTATGTTACCAAAGAAACTCTAGAATCTCTTATTAATTCTTTGACACAACTATTGATTAGTCTTCCTGTTTTCCCTGCCAGACCAGCTTTAGAGTGGACAAAGAACGTTGAAAATGCTGAAATTTTAAATATAATTGACGATTACATTAAAAATTGTCAGCATCTAAATGAAGAAGCTCATTTAAAAGAATCAACAAAGAGAGCTGAAGAAATCAGTAAATTATTTGATGAAAAACTAAAAAATCTTACAAATTCTGCACAAACAATCCCACCCATAATATATGCACAACCACCTCCACCACCACCAACCCAACTGCCCCTACATACACACTCTTCATTCCATTATTCACCCCATCAACAATTCCCTAGTTCTTATTATCAATGTCAGTGTCAATATACCCCCACTTCTCCTTACTGTTATTATCATTCCCATCCTCCTCTAACAAGTGTTGTTACCTCTTCTCCTCCTCCTCCTCCTCATCCTTCTCCTCCTCCCCCTCCCCCTCCCACTGTCAACCCCACCCATACTCATCAAAATCCTTATATACCACAATCTCCCAATACCCAATTACCATTCACCTCTCAGTCATCACCACAGCAGCAAACATCCCAATCCTCCCCACCACCACAATCTTCCTAAAATGGCAGATGTATTGAAAAGACAAAAAATTAAACTTCCATTTATGGCCCATGATATGTATATATATGTTGAATATTCATTACATGAGACAAATGTAAATATCCCTGTAGATGATCAGGAAAGCATATTCTACATATCTAACAAGGGAGTTGGTATGAGTCTGCATAACAAGAAAACTGGAAATTATTGTCGAATTGTAAAACTTGCCATATATAATTCGAATGATAAAAAAATTATAGAAAAATGTTCCAACCAGTACTCTTTGCCAGGTTATATTGCTGGTTATGAGGTGATTGAATGCCTGTTGTTTGCTGCTAAAACCATTGCTACTGAACACAATGTTTTTTCCATAATTCAACGTCCAGTTTTCATTGTGTGTAATGAAAGATTAATTATTGATATTTTGCATTATATAATAACAAATCTAATGATTAACGATGTATGGTGTAATGAATGGAAATGTGTTCCTAAAGCTAAAGATAAAATCAAGATCATATTATGGACATTTACAAATTTATCTGATTGGATGGAAGCCAAACGTTTATTTAAAACTGCTATTGTTCATAATTCCCAATTAAAATACTCTCTCTCTCATACGACCAACCTATCCCAGTTAAATTTTTGTAAACTTCAAGATATTTTACCCAGTTACTATAAAAATGTAAGTCGCGAAAAGAGACATGCCCATATAATTAATCGGCATAGACAACCCATTGTAATAAAGCCTAGAATATATGTGAATTTCAATCCTCAGGATGAATTTGGAACAAATATTACTACTCAATACAATAATTGTCTTAAGGTTTTTAACAGGTAATAAATAATTACTTATTATTTAATTAATTTTATAGTTTTAGTTAAAACTTTTATGTATTTATTTGAATATAAATTTAATAATGATGGATTACTTTTCCCTAATGATTTATAATATCGGGCACTATGAACTGCTTCATATACAATTAATTTAAAAAGAAATAAATAGTCTTGGTATGTTACAGAATCCCCCCACTCCTGCCATATGATTGCTTCATTTTTAGTTGAACGACATCTTTTCATTTGATTAAAAATTGAAACAAGATTTGTTTCTTCATGTAAAATGGCGTTTTTTAAAATGTCATGTTTACTGATTGTCCAACAAGATATGAGACCTAAATTATAGTCACTTCCAAAAAATATAAAATACAATACTGTTAAACTAAATAGTTGTTGAGAATTTATATTTAATTTAACCATAATATGATTATAATTGTTTAATCCAATGCATGATTGTCCATTATATGGTGGGATAACCAACATAACACGATCATCCTCTCGAAGAATGTACATTGCTGATATATCAGAGTCATTACTTATAATTATGTAACGGGAATTTTTATTTAAAATTTTATTAATAAAACGAAATAGAGTTATTTCACCCTCATTTCGTTGATCAAAAGGTAATGATTCAGTTGATAATAGAAATATGATATTAGGATGTTGAATGTCCATTTTTTTTTTTATCATTGCAATTGTACATTTTTCTAAGGATAATTTTTCATGGGGAGAAAGAATGGAAAAGGGGTCAGATTTTTGTTGATTGCTACGATTTTTTGTAAAGAGAGACTTTCCATCCATAACAAAGTGTATTATCATATTATTACAAGTTCTTCCCTTATTATTAGTATTAGTATTAGTATTAGTATTAGTATTATGATAATCATCATCGTCGGTGTTATTGTTACTTAGTAAATTCATGAGAATATCACAATAGGCACAAATTATATTACATACTTTTTGGGCTGTAGCATTGATATCAATTGTTCCAACTTGTTTCCCTTTTATGGTATGTGCATGGAAAAAAACTGAACCATCAATCCCAATATATTTTAAATGGCTAAGACCTGAAGGAAAGAATTTCTTTAAATATTGATTTAGCTCTTTGTCATTTTGAACAGTTAACATTATCTTGGTATTAGTTAAACATTTGTTGAAGAAATGAAGACCCATAATATTGTATAAAAAATAAGCTTTTGTAAGTTCTTATATAATAGTTGAGATAAAAATATATAAATTATATTATTAAATTAATGCTTCATTTCCAGAATCATCGGGTGAATGAAATAATAACCACCTCCAGAAGAAACATGTGAAAATGGACAAATTTAAAAAAAAAAACTTTGTTTTGAAGAAGTCTTCTAAAGAACAAAATCTAGAGCCCCGGAAAAGTGTAACCAACTTAAGAAGGACAGAAGGCCCCATTGAAGACCGACAGACGGCCCAAGAAGACAGGAAGAAGTCTTCTAAAGTACAAAATCTAGAGCCCCGGAAAAGTGTAACCAACTTAAGAAGGACAGAAGGCCCCATTGAAGACCGACAGACGGCCCAAGAAGACAGGAAGAAGTCTTCTAAAGTACAAAATCTAGAGCCCCGGAAAAGTGTAACCAACTTAAGAAGGACAGGAGGCCCCATTGAAGACCGACAGACGGCCCAAGAAGACGGGAAGAAGTCTTCTAAAGAACAAAATCTAGAGCCCCGGAAAAGTGTAACCAACTTAAGAAGGACAGGAGGCCCCATTGAAGACCGACAGACGTCCCAAGAAGACGGGAAGAAGTCTTCTAAAGAACAAAATCTAGAGCCCCGGAAAAGTGTAACCAACTTAAGAAGGACAGGAGGCCCCATTGAAGACCGACAGACGTCCCAAGAAGACGGGAAGAAGTCTTCTAAAGAACAAAATCTAGAGCCCCGGAAAAGTGTAACCAACTTAAGAAGGACAGGAGGCCCCATTGAAGACCGACAGACGTCCCAAGAAGACTGGGAAGAAGTCTTCTAAAGAACAAAATCTAGAGCCCCGGAAAAGTGTAACCAACTTAAAAAGGACAGGAGGCCCCATTGAAGACCGACAGACGTCCCAAGAAGGTGGGAAGAAGCGAAAACGGACGTTTTCTAAAGAAGAACAAAATCAAGAGGTAAATGAAGAAGCTAAACCAAAATCTGGAAATTTTATAGAAAAGATTAATCCCAAAAATATCAAAGTAAAAGAAAAATATATTGGGTGTTGTTGTTTACATGATAAAGTTATATCAAGACAATTTGCTATTGTAGACGGAAGAATTAATATCCTAAATAACAGGTTGAATTTTATAAATGAAAGATTGGATATTGTTATGGAAAGTAATAGAGAACAAAACATTAAGAAAATAAATACGTTATTGAATAATATAAATGAGAAATTGTATATTTTGGAACAAGAGAAAAAAGAATTAAGATCCTAAATATTATATGGGATAATTAATTTATATGAGAAATTGGATATTTTGAAAGTCATAGAGATTTACATTATTAGATGGGTAGTAGTATATTTACATTATTAGATGGGTAGTAGTATATAGTATAAAAGAAGTATGTATATGAACCATTAACACAAAGAGGAGCTGAAGAATAAGTAACAAAAATGGTTGAAATATATGAAATAATACCTAATTCTGAAATAGATAATTTTACTTCTATGTTTCTTACACCAGAATTAAAGGATAGATTTATGAACAAATATTCTTCAATGATCAATTTTGATATGTGTATTAGAGATATGGTATGGGAGTTATGTGCTACCCCACTTATTCCAACTTATGTCCAAAAAGAAATTGAAGATTTGTTGTTAACAAAAGCCATTAAAGAAAAATATATAAATAATACTGATTTAAAATTTATTCCTCGTATAAAAGACCAAACAATTGAAACGGATAAAAAAGTTTATATTAAGGTTGAGGAATTTACCCATTTTTTATGGAATAAAGTCAAAATTCAAATACATTTTGAAATGATAAGTTACCAACGACATCTATGCCAAGAAATTTATCAAAAGATGAGTAACGAACTAGATTATTTTTTCTTACACCCCAATATTATTGGTGCATATGAATTAAATAAATTATCACTTGTAGCATCTTTAGCTTACACACTACAGAATCTACATAAAATGTCTTGGCATGCATCCAGTTTTCAATTTATAAACGACCACAAAAAAGAGATTAAGTATTATCCTCAAATTGTAAATGGTATTAAACAAGAAATGTCTAATTCTTGGCTTTATATGAGTTTACTAAATGAGATGGTATATAAATGTAACCATAAATATAATGGTCAAATAAATGTTGTTTCCCTTAGAAATTTAGCCAAGTTCTCTAAAAAAACACTTGCTAATTATACAGAAGAAGAAAAAATAATTATTTTGAAAATAGTTAAAGATATTAAAAAACAAACAATGTCAGAGTGTTCATGGTTTTGTTTAGGGTTACTTGATTCATTATGTATGTAGTTAGTTATATGTTCTATTTTTAGTCAATATTTTTAGTCAATTTTGTAATTGTTATAAATATAACATAATAAAATATATAGCTGTTTTATTTGTTATTTTGTTACCTAAAGATCAGAAATATAAAAAAAATATTAAAAAAATAGAGAATGTTTATATGTCAAAAAGAAGTTAATTCCTTAAAAGAATGTGCTTTCAGTTATATGCCTTTTTCCTATGAAAGTTGGTCGTGGAGTATTAATAATTCCTCAGAGAATAATTCAAAATTTGATGAATATTATTACCTTCCACTACATGACAATAAAGGATTTTATCAAATTGTTACCATGTTTCTCAAATATTGTAGCCAAATATATAATTCACTCTCTAATGATAAAAACCATAATCATAATGAATATATAGCAGGAAGATGCCGACTACGCCAATTACCAGGACTCTTGCTCTTAGGTTATGATATTTTGAAAAAAAAGAAAGGGTTAGTATCTTTCTCATTTTTCACCAGTGATTTGCCATGCACTTGGGTTATTCCAACCTCGATTTCTAATTTTTCTGAAATTGTTACCAATCCAGGTTGGATTGCAACTACAATGCTAAAACCTAAAATACCTCCTGTTTTTAATTTACCCCACCCTATTAGTATCTTCAGTCTTGCTGACAGTGGTTTAGTAGTAGCTTATCATTGGTCATCTATTCTCTTTTTGCTCTTAGAACCCATATTGGTGATACCTTCTTCTCAGCTTCAATCTAAAAATCTAAAGGGTAAGTGGGATCCACATCAATTAGTAAATAAAAGTAAAAAATATCTTAATGATAAAGAAGCAAGTTTAAAACTTCTCGGTTCTCATTATATCATTCAATATTTTCCCAAGTCTCATCTTAATGAAAATACATTTTCTATTGCAGTCTTTAACTCAAAGCATTTACCGATCAACCAAGAACTACAACACGATTCATTTCAACCCTCAGATTTTATGAAATCCCTCATTTGGGGTATTTCTCTTCTACAACTGAGTCAAGAAAGTCTGAAATAAATAATGGCAACAAGTTCTTATTCCTCTCTACCACATCCTCCTCCTCCTCCTCCTCCTCCTCCTCCTCCTCCTCCTTATTCAATCATAAAACTGCAAAGTAGTGATGGTGATATTTTTGAAGTAGAATATGATATTATCAGACAGAGTGGTGTTATAAAAACCATTTTAAATGATTTGAGTGATGATACCAATGATGAAGCTATTCCTCTTCCAAATGTAAACACTATTATTTTAAAAAAAATAATTGAATGGTGTGGTTACCATCACAATAATAATGATAGTTCTATAATGTCATTTTCAAAATGGGATTTTGATTTTTTTGAACAGGATACATTGTTGCCAATAATTTTGGCAGCTGATTACTTAAATATTAAAGATCTAACTGATAAAGGAATCAAAATGTTTGCCAATATTATTAAAAAATTGACAGCAGAAGAAATCAGAGAAATATTTCATATAACTAACGATTTGACACCTGAAGAAGAAGAAGAAATTATTAAAGAAACTAACTGGTGTAAATTTATATAATTATAAGACCAGAAAGGATGTAAAGAATAATTACTGTGGAGTTCGTAAACCGTAGACTTTTTATTACCATTGAGATGTTGAGGGTAATTATAACTGTATATAATTAAAGTCAGAATCATCCTTTATTAACTTATTTACCTTAAATTAAACCTCACATTAGTACAAGCCAGGAATTTTTTGGGGGTGCCTAATTTAAAAAATCAAAACTATTAATAATGTCATCAATTCTCATTATATATTTCTACACAATAATAACTCCAATAATCATATGTCTATTCTCATATAAAAATGAACAGTAGACCTAATAAAAATGGGCACACTAGATGTTTGTACATGAATGTATTTTTCATTTAAAACACTTTTAATAACCATAGGAAAGTTGGAACCAAACATTATCACTAGTCGTCCTTTGAAATTTTTAAGTATACTAACGATAGTCATATAAAAATTCCCAATTGGTTCATTGATTATAAGTATATTGGCATTTGAATATTCTTTATTAATACAAGTTTCTTTAACTATATGCCTAATATACCCGTTTGGTAACCATTTAACTGCAGTTATATACTCTAATCTTTCTGTGTTTTCTGTTGGAATAATGCTCACACCTCGATTCAGCAAAAAACTCTCAACCCATCCACCACGAGCATAAATAGACACCACAGTGTCCTTTGGGTTTATAAAACTCATTATTTCATCAAGTTCCTTCTTAGTAAGTATATGCTTTCCAAAAATAAAAATGTGCTCTTGCCAATAACAATCGTTAGCATAATTACATATATTTTGAAGATGTTCTAATCTTATTTTTGATGCACAATTTAAGACAGTAGATTTCGGCTGGAAATAAGCAATCTCACCTTGCCAAGATAATCGTTCATCTTCAGAAAAGAAAGATGAACGTGGATAACCATCTATTGGTAGTTCAGGGTGGAATTGAGGTGAAAATTTATTATTTATATGATGTCCCCAGAATGGAACATGTGCAACTGAAAGATCTTGCAACAGAATGTGATCTAAATCAACTTCAATATTTACTAACTTAGGTAGAGAGGATTTCTTTTTCTTTGGGTGTATCATTAACATTATTAAATGTAAAAATGCACCATGAAATAAATCTGTTTGGTTGCCTTCAGGAAATTCTTTGATTATTATGATATATGTACTGTAAAATAGAATAATTAAATAAAATAAAGTTAATATAACCTGATAACAGTTCATATAAAAAAAAAGGAGTAACATTAATCCCATACTTAAAACCATATAATAACCATGTACTCCATAGATTAATTTCCACATAAAATAAGTAAGCATTAAACATGCTACTAGAAATAAGACATTTGTGTCATCTATAGTACATATACCAATTCCTAAGCAGAAATATATAACCATATATTGAACTTGCTTCCTGCAAACTTCTCTGTTTCTTTCACATATTAGGCAAAAAAGAAGTGCAACAAAATTCACTTCTCTAAGCCCTGAATAATACCAAAAAAGACCACAAAGAACTGTCCACAGGTTAAATATGTGTGTACTATAAACATCATCTAAATACAGTTGAATTTCATATGAAAGTGGTTGCCAAATGAAATCTTCTAACAGCAACATCATGATGATAATGATGATGATGATGGAAGCCAATCAATAAGTCTATTCTTACTTAAACATCCTGTAGACAAAAGAAAAAAATATGATTTAGATTATTTCCACACCATACAACACATACATACATAAATCAGGGATGTTTCTTATATTTATAGACTTCCCCATCTTTATATATATGAAGATCAATAGTTCGAAGAATATCCCCTAAACATTCTAAATTGTTTTCAGATTTTGTTTTAGGAAGGCAGTTTAATCTTTTAAGATTTTGTTTTGGGAGAGAACAGAGAAGAATAGTCTCTAACCAATTTACACATTTAAATTTTTTCATAAGTAAATTATACAAATTATATATAACAATTCTTGTTACTTCATTGACATATTTTACAGTAGGTGATCGATTATATACATTACTTAAATTATCTTTTAGGTCATATATATCGGTATGGGACAGAAGAATGGGTTTAATACATCTTTCATTCAATATAGGTTTTCTAATTAGAGAATAAGGTATTTTTCCTTGTATAATCCAAATAGATTCCATAAGAGCCCATCCTTGATATCGTAACGTATTTTCTAAGAGAATAATGTATAATTTGATAATATGAATTCTTTTTAGGAGTTTGTATAAATAATAACTAAATTGTCTTCGAATAAAATCAAGAATAAATTCACATCGGTAATGATCCCATTTTCCATTTATTATTAAAAACCCAATATTTTGACATATATCTATATATGTGTCAAACATAACTGATATAATATTATTAAATTCACTATCTAACATATCAAACATTGGCAAATAAATATGCTTTATATTATAATTATAAAGATTAATTGAATAATTTAATATATCAATAAAATATTTACCAACTAAAATTTTAACTTGTGAATCAGTAATAACATCTCCCATTATTTTTTTATTTAATAAAAAATCAAATGGTATGGTAAATAAATTTGTTTTTGGTATACGACTACACTCAGGAACAGTACTTACTGTGATTACAGGAACAGATGAACTGGTCTATAAACCCTCATAATTTGCCTGTTTATATACCTTCCATCCCAGGTATACAATAATTACTATCTCTATTATAATCTCATTTGTGTTATTATTATCTTTCCATAAAATATAGTGAGACTAAGACGTGGAGGTAGGGGAAGGGGGATGGGGGTGCATCCAAGAATCTCTCTATCAAGTCGATAATATGGCCAGATTCTCTACGTCCTTATTTTTGCAAGCGTCCATGAACACATCATCTTCTTCATCAGTGAAGTGTCGCTACTGCCATCCTTGACCCCGACTCAGAACTTAATTTAACCCCCCATAAATATAAAAATTGGTGTTCTATGATAATGTATAAATACTATAAACCTCATTGAGATGGTAACTAAAATACAAAGTTAGTTGGTATAGTTTGACAACCTGTTGTAACATATCTATATTTATAATATAATAATTAATATATGGTCAGTTTAAATGTACATTTTTTTATATAAAATAGGATGAAATAAAATATTAATATACAGTTATTCCTCATCATTGATATTTGCACATTGAGCACATATTAAATCAAAACTATTAAAACGTGTAAATCTTACCGCTACCATATCACACCAATTGATTTTTTGTTTTAGAGCAAAATATTCATCCTTTAGAGATTTAGAACAATGAAGACAGTAGTGGCGTTCACTTATATTAATTTCATTAAATGTCGCCAATTGTTGTCCAAGAATTGTATTAATATCTTTTTCAAATGAATTATTCAATTCAATTTCCAATACATCAAATTTTAAATTGTTAGTGATTGTTGCAATCATATGATGTTCACAAATTACATCTTTTCCTTTAAATAATCGAACTAATGAAAATGTTGGCATAGTTTGAAATGTTATTAACATATCTGTATAAATGATATAATAATTATAACTTGGATGATATTCACCATTAAAGGTGCATTTTGTTTTTAACCAAAATATAAAATCTGGTGTTCTATGATAAGATAATGCATAGGCACTATAAATCTCACTGTAAGTTAACGGAGGTGGTAACCAACAATTGCATTCACCATCATATTCATGTCGGTCATATAAATTATATATAGAGAGAACATCATCTAGAAATCTTTGAAAACTCCCATCTATTGTAATAACACAAAATTTTTCCATATAAGAATTACAATAATGGTCATAACAGTACATATATATACTTGAAATAGATGAACAAATAACTAAAACATTGTCTTCACAACTCCTTTCTTGCACCTGACACATTTCAGTACTTACAGGAATTATAAAGTTACGTAGTCCCAAAATACAATACATAATCCAACATAAATCCTGATTCCTCTTACTTACCATTAGTAGATATACATTAATATTTAAATTATAGCAGGGTTTATTTTGTTCAGATAAAATGTTTCTAAATTTGATTACTGAAATTTCTTTCAATTTTTGTCTCCAGTCTTCCTCCCTATTAATATCAGAAGAATCTGGCATAAGCACCAATACATCAAAAGAAAAAGAAAAAGAATTAAACATAGAAAATGAACAAATAGCATTTTGCGGTAACTGTTGTACAAGTGGTGATTGTGGCTGCGATTCGATAATTAAAAATTGCAAAGATGAATGCCGCTTTACTATCTTCAAAACTATACTGACTATATCCACTCCAGGAACATAATCGACACGTGTAATTTCACCTTTACTTGGAACATGATTGATTAGAAGGGCCTGTTCACAATAATATGTTTGTTCTGACGATTGAAGAATTATATTTTCTGTCAGATAGAGTGCAGAATGTACCTTATAATGATTAATATTAGATTGCTGTAAGTTTTGAAAAGAAAAAAGAAAAATAACTGTATATCCATAAAAAATATCCAGAACAGTTGATGTGGGATACATTCTAAGACAAATATTTAACAATTGTAAAATTTCATCTGTATCCCGAGAGAACATTGTCATAGCTGTCACTAAAGACCACACATTGTTTTTGTTTATCATACCTTTTAAAGGATGATTAACACTCGTCATTGTTTTTAATGTTGATGTAAACATAGGATGATCATTCAATAACTCAAATAGTTCAGAGTCTTTTTTTTCTTGACCCATTTTCGACCAGTTATTCATTTTAGTCTCGATCATCTTTAGAAGGCCTCTCATACAGTATCTTCCATCGGTTATGTTGTATTTGATGTAACATAATTGTTCCACAATATAGGATGCATTGTAAAGAGACAAATTACCATCTTCATTGCTATGTAGAAGTGGACTAGGGAAAAGAGTATATGAATCCCATATTAATCGATGATAAAGAGTGCGGAATGGCATGTATGACGAGTCAAGAATAACATGGCTCCAAATTTTACAAACTCTGGAACAAATAATTAAAAGATGACGATATGGAACAAGTGCAAATATGTTTTCTAATAACACCTGTGGTAGGGACGGCATTTTGGGGATTAGAGTTTGCATCAACACCTGTTGTATTACAGTGTTCAGTAAGCAAAACAGTAAGTAATTTAAGTATGGTAGTAGTAGTAGTAGTTTTTTTTTTTTTTAATCAGGGATTCAAATCTCTTTTTTTTCAACTATCCATCAGGGTGTTTGTGACTGCTGTCACATCTGCACACGTTCAATGTTGAATATACTATCCAATATCATTGGATACTAACCAGAAAACTAATCAATATCGACATAGTATAGAGTATATAGTATAGTGCTGGATACTGGAAAACAATCCAACATTGAATGACTCATTCAACATTGAATTACTCATTCAATATTGAATGGTATTCCAATATTTAATATAATATCCAATATCACTTAATACTGGAAAACTACTCAACAGGATAAAAACAATAACATATTTGACTTTGGTTGCATAATTACTTTATTTTTTAAAAATATCTGAATTAAAAATCATATAATTAAAAAAAGAGAAAATTAAGAATGAATAATCTACTGTCAACAATTATTATGTTAATAATATTAATTATTTTCCTAACAGTTATAGTAGTCATTAATTCACGGAAAAAATCTAAAAATACTAAAAAATTATATAAAAAGGATAACAATTACAATTCCATCAGCCATGACACAACACCAAAGTCCATTGAGCTAATAAAAGATGTAGGAGGAGGAGTGGGAGGGGAAATTACACAACGTAGGAGTAGTGGATGGGAATTATACAACGCAGGAGAGGGAGTAGAGTTACATGATGCCAGGGAAGGAGGAGCGAAGAATTACAAGACGATGAAGAGGGAGGAGGAGGAGGAGAGGAAGAGGCAGAGAATTACACGACCCAGGAGAAGGAGGATAGAGGAGATTACAAGATGCCGGATAAGGAAGGATGAGGAGGAGGAGGAGAATTACTGATGGAGAGGAGGAGAGGAGGAATTACAGGATGAGGAGAAGGAAAGAGGAGTCTGAGAGGAGAAATGGAAGAAAGGAGAGAAGGAGGTAAGAGAGGGAGGAGAAGGAAGAGGAGGAGTAGGAGAATTACATGATGCCGGAGAAGGAAGAGGAGGAGGAGGAGGAGGAGGAGGAGGAAGAGGAGGAGGAGGAGGAGGAGTAGGAGAATTACAAGATGTCGGAGAAGGAGGAGGAGGAGAAGGTGGAGTAGAATTACAAACAAGTGAAAATGAGTCCTCTGGCGTTCCTCACGTCATCAGTCAAATGGAATCCGTCGAACAACCTCATGAATTACTTCAAGAATTATTACAATCCTCCACAGATTCGTCTAAACTTCGAAAATCCCAAATGAAATCCAAACTTATAGAATCATTATTCTCGCCATTTATCGAAGACATAAAAACTTATAAAGGTCTCTTTATTGTTCCCAAACCACCAATTTCGTATAATCCTAAAACTATTACTGAAACTGATAAGACACTAATTCAACCCTTTAATAAATTCCTTAGTTATTATGATGAAATCCACAACTTTACCAATGGTTATTCTGCATATTACATAAATAAACTATATACAAATTCTAATATTGATAGGGGATATTATACAAAAAATCCAATTATATTAATATTTCCATGGAATTTCCATAATTTCACACCTGATATTTATACAGATCGACGTGAAATAAAAGACGTCAAATTAAAGAACAATTTAGAGTTATCACGTAAAAAATGTCGAAAGGAAGGAAAACGATTTTACATGAACAAATTGTTGATATCATGTACCCATGCTGCAAGTCAAGATATATTTAATTGTGGATTTTATTCGGACAGTTTCCCAATGAAAGAAAATTCACTACCCCCATTCGTGGTTATGAAACTTGAATCTCGAAGACGGTCATAATGAGGTGGAATGTAAAATGTTAGCTAAGAATATTAATTCCTCAGACACATTTGCTAGCATTAAATTTAACATTTATGTGGAAGTCGAGAAAGAAGAACAAACAAAAGAATCACATGGAGGAGGAGAATTACAAAATGCAGGAGAAGGAGTAGGAAAGGTAAAAACTTCACAAACAGTAGAAGGAGGAGGAGGAGGAGGAGGAGGAGGAGGAGGAGACCCACAAACAGTTGGAGGAGGAGAAGGAGGAGGAGGAGGAGGAGGAGGAGGAGACCCACAAACAGTTGGAGGAGGAGAAGGAGAAGGAGGAGGAGGAGGAGGAGACCCACAAACAGTTGGAGGAGGAGGAGAAGGAGGAGGAGGAGGAGGAGGAGGAGGAGGAGGAGACCGACAAACAGTTGGAGGAGGAGAAGGAGGAGGAGGAGGAGGAGGAGGAGGAGACCCACAAACAGTTGGAGGAGGAGAAGGAGGAGGAGGAGACCCACAAACAGTTGAAGGAGAAGGAGGAGGAGGAGAAGGAGGAGGAGGAGGAGGAGGAGACCCACAAACAGTTGGAGGAGGAGAAGGAGGAGGAGGAGGAGGAGGAGGAGGAGACCCACAAACAGTTGGAGGAGGAGAAGGAGGAGGAGGAGACCCACAAACAGTTGGAGGAGGAGAAGGAGGAGGAGGAGGAGGAGGAGGAGGAGACCCACAAACAGTTGGAGGAGGAGAAGGAGGAGGAGGAGACCCACAAACAGTTGGAGGAGGAGAAGGAGGAGGAGGAGACCCACAAACAGTTGGAGGAGGAGAAGGAGGAGGAGGAGGAGGAGAACCACAAACAGTTGGAGGAGGAGGAGGAGGAGGAGGAGGAGGAGGAGGACATAGAACCCCCCACCGAAAAAAAGATAAAAAAAACTGGATTCAGTTTAGTGGAAGAAAACGTATTTATCTTGACCCAGACGCTGGTCTTATAGAGTCATTTTAATTTTATTTACTCTGATATATAAAAGGCCCGGAGATTTTATATACTCTGGTATATAAAACGTCAAAAAAGTATATAAAACTATCAATTGAATATAAAATTAAAGGTTCCCACCATGCTTCTGTGCTGGCTAGGGTTCAAGTCTCCTGGTGGGAAAGTGTTCTCAATAACTTCACTCTCGTGTTTAGGAGAGTTGTGAATCAAGCATAGACATAGTGTTCTCCCATATTAACAGGGACTTGTTGAAAAACGTAAAAATGATAGTCATCCTTAAGAATTATTTGACTCTAAAATTCAGGGATGGTCAACTTCTTGGGCTGCTCCCAAGAGAACTGTTGCCGTCCAAAATGTCCATAACACGACGTATCACTGTAAATTGGTCTCTTTAAGCCCAGCTCCTTGACAATATGTCCTAGTCGTAGATCAAAGTTGTGGTTAACAATCTTCAGAAGCTGTTTTGATGTGTACTGTGAGGTACCATAGTGGAAGATGCTGATGCTTATGGGGTGCACAACACTAATGGCGTAAGATACCTGAACCAAACAGCGTCTACATAATTT
>NW_027190739.1:0-28133 GCF_040958095.1 Procambarus clarkii
TCTCCTGCCCCCCCCATCCAAAGCCAGGTATTTCTAACTGACAACACAAATTAACAACTTCACATGTCAATCATGGCAACTGTTCATAAATAGACACTAACTAACCTTGCTATGAGATATAAATACAAGTGCCAAATTTGATTCAGAAGGCAACTCCAGCGTGGCCTAGTCGGATAGAACATGTTCTTAATCCGGACAGACCTGCGTTCGAGCCTGTCGGAATGGTTGCAAGTACAGGGCACAGATTTCTCTGTGTGTCCCCTCCTGTAGGAGCATCAGTTTCGATAGATTCTCTGGATAGCCAAGATTGATTGACTGACCCTTTGGAATGTGGGGAAGGGTTGAAGTCCGGGGGCCCACGGACGGATACATGGATCAACTGACCTAGGTCAGGTCTTTCAATCCACCTGGATTTCAGGTGGGGAGAAGGGAGGCAATTTGGGTTGACACAAATAGCTTCCTGGACCCAAAACCCCATGGATTCACAGACACGGACACGCACACGGACACTCATGGACTCTGACACGAACCGAAAATTCGGGTCAGATAATAAGAAGGGAGGATAGGTTGGTTAGGTTGGTTGGTTAGGTTGGTTGGTTAAGTTAGGTTGCCTAGGTTGGTTGATTAGGTTGGTTGGATAGGTTGGTTAGTTAGGTTGGTTGGTTAGGTTGGTTGGTTAGGTTGGTTGGTTGGTTGGTTAGGTTGGTTAGGTTGGTTGGTTAGGTTGGTTAGTTAGCTTAGTTAGGTTAGTTGGTTAGGTTGGTTGGTTTGGTTAGGTTGGTTAGAACTAGAATTAGGTTAGAATTTGAGGTTAGAATTTTAGGTTAAAACAAGCATAATTATGGTTTAGTTATCAATTTAGATAATATGTATGCTTAGGTTGGGTTGGTTAGGGTATGTTGGTAAGGTATAGGTAGGTTGGTTATTTTGTGGTTGGTTTATATATATATATATATATATATATATATATATATATATATATATATATATATATATATATATATATATATATATATATATATATATTAGTATATTTTGGTAGCAGTCTTTCCTGTAGACATATATTATTAAATATGACCGAAAAAGTAAGATTAATAATTCTAACACGAATTTTCTCGATCTTTCGTACATTTCTTTTCACTGTTGGTGGTAATTCAAAAATCAATTCTCCAAAATTCATTTTTATTTCTAGTCTGACGCGACACTTGAGCGCGTTTCGTAAAACTTATTACATTTTCAAAGATTTTAGTTTACACATACACAACTGAATAGAACTTACACATCTCCGATTTGTTTATATCTACATTTGAGTGAGATGGATGGGGTGAGGTGGTATTAATAGGGTATTAATTTCATCAACACAAGACAGAACACGAAACAATGGGTATTGAATGGAAGTGATTGTAGAAAGCCTATTGGTCCATATTTCTTGATGCTTCTATATTGGAGCGGAGTCTTGAGGTGGGTAGTTTACGAAAGATCAAGAAAATTCGTGTTAGAATTATTAATCTTACTTTTTCGGTCATATTTAATAATATAATAATATATATATATATATATATATATATATATATATATAATATATATATTATATATATATATATATATATATTATATATATATATTTAGGTTAGGTTAGTTTAGGCTAGGAAATTGGCTACGTTTGTAGAAATAGAAATAGGTAAAAAAATAAAAAAAATGAATAGAGTATAAATAAATTATAAATTATTTAAAAACAATAAATATAATAAAGAGAAAAAAATAGCTGGAATTTTAGGTAACGTTTCTTATCACCGAATGCCTCTGTTCACCTGGCAGTAAATAGGTATCCAGGAGTTGGTTAGGTTAGTTTTGGCTAGGAAATCAGCTAGGTGTGGAGGGTTAGGTTAGGTTAGGTTATTTTAGGGTAGGAAATAGGCTATGTTTGTAGAAATAGTAATAGAAAGAGGGCTGTAATTGTAGGTAGCGTTTCCTATCACCGAACGCCTCTATTCACCTAGCAGTAAATAGGTATCCAGAAGTTAGTTAGTTAGGTTAGTTTAGATAAGGTTAGGTTAGGTTAAATTAGGTTAGGTTAGGTTAGGTTAGTTATTGCTAGGAAATAGGCTAGGTTTGTAGAAATAGAAATAGGGCTGTAACTGTTGGTAGCGTTTCTTATCACCGAATGCCTCTGTTCATCTTGCAGTAAATAGGTATACAAAAGTAAGTTAGTTAGGTTAGTTTAGATATGGTTAGGTTAGGTTAGGAGGTTAGATTAGGTTAGGTTAGTTTTGGCTAGGAAATGGGCTAGGTTAGTTTTGGCTAGGAAATAGGCTAGGTTTGTAGAAATAGAAAGAGGACTGTAACTGTTGGTAGCGTTTCTTATCAGCGAATGCCCCTGTTCACCTAGCAGTAAATAGGTATCCAGGAGTTAGTAAGCAAGCTACTTGGGGCGTGGTGAGTGAGGGTTAGTTAATCAGTCCCTAGATGGATCTTGTGGGGTGGTGGGTGTTGGAGACCACTATATAAGCGTAACATGTATAAAATGCCTGTCTGCCTGTCCCCCGACTCAATGATGTTACACGTATTGACTAAATGAAGCCTAAGAGAGCATATGCAAGGCCTAGGATGAGTTATTTGTCAGCAGCAGCAGCAACTTGTGCGAGATCAATGGCAGCGGCGGCATCCCATCCTTTTCTATTTTGGAGCAACAGTAGTAGTAGTAGTAGTAGTAGAAGAAGTAGTAGTAGTCCATTTGTTGTTGGTTAATTTGACTAAATAGTTGCAATAAGTACTATCATTAATGGAGAATTGGCTGCTATGTACCTCCGCCTGCCTGCCCGCCCGCTGCAGTTACCATTATCTTGACTCACTCACTCACATGTGATTAGTTACTACTTGTATACAATAGAAACAGCCATACTACCTACCTACCACCTTGAGAACACTGCGTCTCGTCCCATACATCAGTCAGGTTAAGCACCGTTGAATTTGGTTAGTACATGGATGGGTGACCTGCCTGGGAACACCAACTGCTGCTGATGGTATACATATTTGGGCAGTCTCCGTGGGTCAGTGTGTGTGTGTGTGTACATGAATGTCGCACATGGAAATGTGTACATGCCATTTTAATAATAGTTTACCATCCATGAAGAAAACGTCTACCTATATGTCAGTCCATTGGCTCTCTCTGCCGCCCGGCCGGCCTACCTACCTGCTAAAATTTGTCCACTCAATATGCTGTTGAATATCTATCTCCAGTGATCACTTACTCTTAATTCCTACATTATTAACCAAATGATCTCATTAACAAATCTTTACACATTTCAACCACCTACCTTCCTGCTAACATCAATCACAAAAACTAATACACTCAACTCAGTCCTAAACACTTTTCTTATTCCTTCCTCAACACTTCGCTCTACATAACCTATCTTACAAAATTAAATTTAAATACCTAACTGCCAACCCATCCCCCTCCCCCCCCCCCAACGACACTTCCCAAGGTAGCATCTCAGGACCACTCCCCCCCCCCACCGTGCCCCCTCCCAAACCAACACCCCCCCCCCCACAATGGAGGCCGCCGTACCCCTACCCCCCCCCCATACCACCCCATCCACAATCCCACAACACACCCCACCCCCAACACAGAAAATGGCGGCCACAACGCTATATTTAACCAGCCAAAACCTTCGTTTCTTCCCCTATGTACTATTTATTCTTGAAATAAAACGAAGAAAAAAACAAACCGGATTTTCCTTCCCTAGTAAAACATATATTTTATAGAATGAGACATAAAATAGCACATATTAGATATTGGATTGCTTGTTTACCATTCTCAAACTTATTTGGAAACACCACACTAATTATTAATTAATACATACTTTTAACACACACACACACACACACACACACACACACACACACACACACACACACACACATCTACCTATATGTCAGTCCAGAAGTGACATATGTGACAGTCCAGAAGTCAGTCCTATATGTCCCCCCTAACAGAAGAGTTAGGGGGGACATGATCACCACATTCAAGATTCTGAAGGGGATTGATAGGGTAGATAAAGACAGTCTATTTAACACAAGGGGCACACGTACTAGGGGACACAGGTGGAAACTGAGTGCCCAAATGAGCCACAGAGATATTAGAAAGAACTTTTTTAGTGTCAGAGTGGTTGACAAATGGAATGCATTAGGAAGTGATGTGGTGGAGGCTGACTCCATACACAGTTTCAAGTGTAGATATGACAGAGCCCGATAGGCTCAGGAATCTGTACACCTGTTGATTGACGGTTGAGAGGCGGGACCAAAGAGCCAGAGCTCAACCCCCGCAAACACAACTAGGTGAGTACAACTAGGTGAGTACATGTCAGTTAGCCTAAATTCTCCAATATTCATTCATAAAACTGCTTCACGGGACTGCAACCTCATCAAACAAAGCTGTCAGGTATTTCTAACTGACAACACAAATTAACAACTTCACATGTCAATCATGGCAACTGTTCATAAATAGACACTAACTAACCTTGCTATGAGATATAAATACAAGTGCCAAATTTGATTCAGAAGGCAACTCCAGCGTGGCCTAGTCGGATAGAACATGTTCTTAATCCGGACAGACCTGCGTTCGAGCCTGTCGGAATGGTTGCAAGTACAGGGCACAGATTTCTCTGTGTGTCCCCTCCTGTAGGAGCATCAGTTTCGATAGATTCTCTGGATAGCCAAGATTGATTGACTGACCCTTTGGAATGTGGGGAAGGGTTGAAGTCCGGGGGCCCACGGACGGATACATGGATCAACTGACCTAGGTCAGGTCTTTCAATCCACCTGGATTTCAGGTGGGGAGAAGGGAGGCAATTTGGGTTGACACAAATAGCTTCCTGGACCCAAAACCCCATGGATTCACAGACACGGACACGCACACGGACACTCATGGACTCTGACACGAACCGAAAATTCGGGTCAGATAATAAGAAGGGAGGATAGGTTGGTTAGGTTGGTTGGTTAGGTTGGTTGGTTAAGTTAGGTTGCCTAGGTTGGTTGATTAGGTTGGTTGGATAGGTTGGTTAGTTAGGTTGGTTGGTTAGGTTGGTTGGTTAGGTTGGTTGGTTGGTTGGTTAGGTTGGTTAGGTTGGTTGGTTAGGTTGGTTAGTTAGCTTAGTTAGGTTAGTTGGTTAGGTTGGTTGGTTTGGTTAGGTTGGTTAGAACTAGAATTAGGTTAGAATTTGAGGTTAGAATTTTAGGTTAAAACAAGCATAATTATGGTTTAGTTATCAATTTAGATAATATGTATGCTTAGGTTGGGTTGGTTAGGGTATGTTGGTAAGGTATAGGTATGGTTGGTTATTTTGTGGTTGGTTATATATATATATATATATATATATATATATATATATATATATATATATATATATATATATATATATATATATATATATATATAATATATATTAGTATATTTTGGTAGCAGTCTTTCCTGTAGACATATATTATTAAATATGACCGAAAAAGTAAGATTAATAATTCTAACACGAATTTTCTCGATCTTTCGTACATTTCTTTTCACTGTTGGTGGTAATTCAAAAATCAATTCTCCAAAATTCATTTTTATTTCTAGTCTGACGCGACACTTGAGCGCGTTTCGTAAAACTTATTACATTTTCAAAGATTTTAGTTTACACATACACAACTGAATAGAACTTACACATCTCCGATTTGTTTATATCTACATTTGAGTGAGATGGATGGGGTGAGGTGGTATTAATAGGGTATTAATTTCATCAACACAAGACAGAACACGAAACAATGGGTATTGAATGGAAGTGATTGTAGAAAGCCTATTGGTCCATATTTCTTGATGCTTCTATATTGGAGCGGAGTCTTGAGGTGGGTAGTTTACGAAAGATCAAGAAAATTCGTGTTAGAATTATTAATCTTACTTTTTCGGTCATATTTAATAATATATATATATATATATATATATATAATTAATATATATATATATATATATATATATATATATATATATATATATATATATATATATATATATTTAGGTTAGGTTAGTTTAGGCTAGGAAATTGGCTACGTTTGTAGAAATAGAAATAGGTAAAAAAATAAAAAAAATGAATAGAGTATAAATAAATTATAAATTATTTAAAAACAATAAATATAATAAAGAGAAAAAAATAGCTGGAATTTTAGGTAACGTTTCTTATCACCGAATGCCTCTGTTCACCTGGCAGTAAATAGGTATCCAGGAGTTGGTTAGGTTAGTTTTGGCTAGGAAATCAGCTAGGTGTGGAGGGTTAGGTTAGGTTAGGTTATTTTAGGGTAGGAAATAGGCTATGTTTGTAGAAATAGTAATAGAAAGAGGGCTGTAATTGTAGGTAGCGTTTCCTATCACCGAACGCCTCTATTCACCTAGCAGTAAATAGGTATCCAGAAGTTAGTTAGTTAGGTTAGTTTAGATAAGGTTAGGTTAGGTTAAATTAGGTTAGGTTAGGTTAGTTATTGCTAGGAAATAGGCTAGGTTTGTAGAAATAGAAATAGGGCTGTAACTGTTGGTAGCGTTTCTTATCACCGAATGCCTCTGTTCATCTTGCAGTAAATAGGTATACAAAAGTAAGTTAGTTAGGTTAGTTTAGATATGGTTAGGTTAGGTTAGGTTAGGTTAGATTAGGTTAGGTTAGTTTTGCTAGGAAATGGGCTAGGTTAGTTTTGGCTAGGAAAATAGGCTAGGTGTGTAGAAATTAGAAAGAGGACTGTATACTGTTGGTAGCGTTTCTTATCAGCGAATGCCCCTTGTCACCTAGCAGTAAATAGGTATCCAGGAGTTAGTAAGCAAGCTACTTGGGGCGTGGTGAGTGAGTGTTAGTTAATCAGCTCCCTAGATGGATCTTGTGGGTGTGGTGGGTGTGTGAGACCACTATATAAGCGTAACATGTATAAAATGCCTGTCTGCCTGTCCCCCCGAACTCAATGATGTTACACGTATTGACCTAAATGAAGCCTAAGAGAGCATATGCAAGGCCTAGGATGAGGTTATTTTGTCAGCAGCAGCAGCAACTTGTGCGAGATCAATGGCAGCGGCGGCATCCCATCCTTTTCTATTTTGGAGCAACAGTAGTAGTAGTAGTTAGTAGTAGTAGAAGAAGTAGTAGTAGTCCATTGTTGTTGGTTTAATTTGACTAAATAGTTGCCAATAAGTACTATCATTAATGGAGAATTGGCTGCTATGTTACCTCTCCGCCGTGCCTGCCCGCCCCGCTGCAGTTACCATTATCTTGACTCACTCACTCACATGTGATTAGCTTACTACTTGTATACAATAGAAACAGCCATACTACCTACCTACCACCTTGAGAACACTGCGTCTCGTCCCATACATCAGTCAGGTTAAGCACCGTTGAATTTGGTTAGTACATGGATGGGTGACCTGCCTGGGAACACCAAGCTGCTGCTGATGGTATACATATTTGGGCAGTAGCTCCGTGTGGGTCAGTGTGTGTGTGTGTGTGTACCTGAATGTCGCACATGGAAATGTGTACATGCCATTTTAATAATAGTTTACCATCCATGAAGAAAACGTCTACCTATATGTCAGTCCATTGGCTCTCTCTGCCGCCCGGCCGGCCTACCTACCTGCTAAAATTTGTCCACTCAATATGCTGTTGAATATCTATCTCCAGTGATCACTTACTCTTAATTCCTACATTATTAACCAAATGATCTCATTAACAAATCTTTACACATTTCAACCACCTACCTTCCTGCTAACATCAATCACAAAAACTAATACACTCAACTCAGTCCTAAACACTTTTCTTATTCCTTCCTCAACACTTCGCTCTACATAACCTATCTTACAAAATTAAATTTAAATACCTAACTGCCAACCCATCCCCCTCCCCCCCCCCCCAACGACACTTCCCAAGGTAGCATCTCAGGACCACTCCCCCCCCCCCACCGTGCCCCCTCCCAAACCAACACCCCCCCCCCACAATGGAGGCCGCCGTACCCCTACCCCCCCCCTCATACCACCCATCCACAATCCCACAACACACCCCACCCCCAACACAGAAAATGGCGGCCACAACACGCTATATTTTAACCAGCCAAAACCTCGTTCTTCCCCCTATGTACTATTATTCTGAAATAAACGAAATGAAAAAACAAACCGGATTTTCCTTCCCTACGTAAAACATATATTTTATAGAATGCAGACATAAAAGTAGCACATATTAGATATTGGATTGCTTGTTTACCATTCTCAAACTTATTTGGAAACACCACACTAATTATTAATTAATACATACTTTTACACACACACACACACACACACACACACACACACACACACACACACACACACACACACACACATCTACCTATATGTCAGTCCAGAAGTGACATATGTGACAGTCCAGAAGTCAGTCCTATATGTCCCCCCTAACAGAAGAGTTAGGGGGGACATGATCACCACATTCAAGATTCTGAAGGGGATTGATAGGGTAGATAAAGACAGTCTATTTAACACAAGGGGCACACGTACTAGGGGACACAGGTGGAAACTGAGTGCCCAAATGAGCCACAGAGATATTAGAAAGAACTTTTTTAGTGTCAGAGTGGTTGACAAATGGAATGCATTAGGAAGTGATGTGGTGGAGGCTGACTCCATACACAGTTTCAAGTGTAGATATGACAGAGCCCGATAGGCTCAGGAATCTGTACACCTGTTGATTGACGGTTGAGAGGCGGGACCAAAGAGCCAGAGCTCAACCCCCGCAAACACAACTAGGTGAGTACAACTAGGTGAGTACATGTCAGTTAGCCTAAATTCTCCAATATTCATTCATAAAACTGCTTCACGGGACTGCAACCTCATCAAACAAAGCTGTCAGGTATTTCTAACTGACAACACAAATTAACAACTTCACATGTCAATCATGGCAACTGTTCATAAATAGACACTAACTAACCTTGCTATGAGATATAAATACAAGTGCCAAATTTGATTCAGAAGGCAACTCCAGCGTGGCCTAGTCGGATAGAACATGTTCTTAATCCGGACAGACCTGCGTTCGAGCCTGTCGGAATGGTTGCAAGTACAGGGCACAGATTTCTCTGTGTGTCCCCTCCTGTAGGAGCATCAGTTTCGATAGATTCTCTGGATAGCCAAGATTGATTGACTGACCCTTTGGAATGTGGGGAAGGGTTGAAGTCCGGGGGCCCACGGACGGATACATGGATCAACTGACCTAGGTCAGGTCTTTCAATCCACCTGGATTTCAGGTGGGGAGAAGGGAGGCAATTTGGGTTGACACAAATAGCTTCCTGGACCCAAAACCCATGGATTCACAGACACGGACACGCACACGGACACTCATGGACTCTGACACGAACCGAAAATTCGGGTCAGATAATAAGAAGGGAGGATAGGTTGGTTAGGTTGGTTGGTTAGGTTGGTTGGTTAAGTTAGGTTGCCTAGGTTGGTTGATTAGGTTGGTTGGATAGGTTGGTTAGTTAGGTTGGTTGGTTAGGTTGGTTGGTTAGGTTGGTTGGTTGGTTGGTTAGGTTGGTTAGGTTGGTTGGTTAGGTTGGTTAGTTAGCTTAGTTAGGTTAGTTGGTTAGGTTGGTTGGTTTGGTTAGGTTGGTTAGAACTAGAATTAGGTTAGAATTTGAGGTTAGAATTTTAGGTTAAAACAAGCATAATTATGGTTTAGTTATCAATTTAGATAATATGTATGCTTAGGTTGGGTTGGTTAGGGTATGTTGGTAAGGTATAGGTATGGTTGGTTATTTTGTGGTTGGTATATATATATATATATATATATATATATATATATATATATATATATATATATATATATATATATATATATATATATATTAGTATATTTTGGTAGCAGTCTTTCCTGTAGACATATATTATTAAATATGACCGAAAAAGTAAGATTAATAATTCTAACACGAATTTTCTCGATCTTTCGTACATTTCTTTTCACTGTTGGTGGTAATTCAAAAATCAATTCTCCAAAATTCATTTTTATTTCTAGTCTGACGCGACACTTGAGCGCGTTTCGTAAAACTTATTACATTTTCAAAGATTTTAGTTTACACATACACAACTGAATAGAACTTACACATCTCCGATTTGTTTATATCTACATTTGAGTGAGATGGATGGGGTGAGGTGGTATTAATAGGGTATTAATTTCATCAACACAAGACAGAACACGAAACAATGGGTATTGAATGGAAGTGATTGTAGAAAGCCTATTGGTCCATATTTCTTGATGCTTCTATATTGGAGCGGAGTCTTGAGGTGGGTAGTTTACGAAAGATCAAGAAAATTCGTGTTAGAATTATTAATCTTACTTTTTCGGTCATATTTAATATATATATAATATATATATATATATATATATATATATATATATATATATATATATATATATATATATATATATATATATATATATATATATATATTTAGGTTAGGTTAGTTTAGGCTAGGAAATTGGCTACGTTTGTAGAAATAGAAATAGGAAAAAAAAAAAAAAATGAATAGAGTATAAATAAATTATAAATTATTTAAAAACAATAAATATAATAAAGAGAAAAAAATAGCTGGAATTTTAGGTAACGTTTCTTATCACCGAATGCCTCTGTTCACCTGGCAGTAAATAGGTATCCAGGAGTTGGTTAGGTTAGTTTTGGCTAGGAAATCAGCTAGGTGTGGAGGGTTAGGTTAGGTTAGGTTATTTTAGGGTAGGAAATAGGCTATGTTTGTAGAAATAGTAATAGAAAGAGGGCTGTAATTGTAGGTAGCGTTTCCTATCACCGAACGCCTCTATTCACCTAGCAGTAAATAGGTATCCAGAAGTTAGTTAGTTAGGTTAGTTTAGATAAGGTTAGGTTAGGTTAAATTAGGTTAGGTTAGGTTAGTTTATTGCTAGGAAATAGGCTAGGTTTGTAGAAATAGAAATAGGGCTGTAACTGTTGGTAGCGTTTCTTATCACCGAATGCCTCTGTTCATCTTGCAGTAAATAGGTATACAAAAGTAAGTTAGTTAGGTTAGTTTAGATATGGTTAGGTTAGGTTAGGTTAGGTTAGATTAGGTTAGGTTAGTTTTGGCTAGGAAATGGGCTAGGTTAGTTTTGGCTAGGAAATAGGCTAGGTTTGTAGAAATAGAAAGAGGACTGTAACTGTTGGTAGCGTTTCTTATCAGCGAATGCCCCTGTTCACCTAGCAGTAAATAGGTATCCAGGAGTTAGTAAGCAAGCTACTTGGGGCGTGGTGAGTGAGGGTTAGTTAATCAGTCCCTAGATGGATCTTGTGGGGTGGTGGGTGTTGGAGACCACTATATAAGCGTAACATGTATAAAATGCCTGTCTGCCTGTCCCCCGACTCAATGATGTTACACGTATTGACTAAATGAAGCCTAAGAGAGCATATGCAAGGCCTAGGATGAGTTATTTGTCAGCAGCAGCAGCAACTTGTGCGAGATCAATGGCAGCGGCGGCATCCCATCCTTTTCTATTTTGGAGCAACAGTAGTAGTAGTAGTAGTAGTAGAAGAAGTAGTAGTAGTCCATTTGTTGTTGGTTAATTTGACTAAATAGTTGCAATAAGTACTATCATTAATGGAGAATTGGCTGCTATGTACCTCCGCCTGCCTGCCCGCCCGCTGCAGTTACCATTATCTTGACTCACTCACTCACATGTGATTAGTTACTACTTGTATACAATAGAAACAGCCATACTACCTACCTACCACCTTGAGAACACTGCGTCTCGTCCCATACATCAGTCAGGTTAAGCACCGTTGAATTTGGTTAGTACATGGATGGGTGACCTGCCTGGGAACACCAACTGCTGCTGATGGTATACATATTTGGGCAGTCTCCGTGGGTCAGTGTGTGTGTGTGTGTGTACATGAATGTCGCACATGGAAATGTGTACATGCCATTTTAATAATAGTTTACCATCCATGAAGAAAACGTCTACCTATATGTCAGTCCATTGGCTCTCTCTGCCGCCCGGCCGGCCTACCTACCTGCTAAAATTTGTCCACTCAATATGCTGTTGAATATCTATCTCCAGTGATCACTTACTCTTAATTCCTACATTATTAACCAAATGATCTCATTAACAAATCTTTACACATTTCAACCACCTACCTTCCTGCTAACATCAATCACAAAAACTAATACACTCAACTCAGTCCTAAACACTTTTCTTATTCCTTCCTCAACACTTCGCTCTACATAACCTATCTTACAAAATTAAATTTAAATACCTAACTGCCAACCCATCCCCCTCCCCCCCCCCCAACGACACTTCCCAAGGTAGCATCTCAGGACCACTCCCCCCCCCCCACCGTGCCCCCTCCCAAACCAACACCCCCCCCCACAATGGAGGCCGCCGTACCCCTACCCCCCCCCCATACCACCCCATCCACAATCCCACAACACACCCCACCCCCAACACAGAAAATGGCGGCCACAACGCTATATTTAACCAGCCAAAACCTTCGTTTCTTCCCCTATGTACTATTTATTCTTGAAATAAAACGAAGAAAAAAACAAACCGGATTTTCCTTCCCTAGTAAAACATATATTTTATAGAATGAGACATAAAATAGCACATATTAGATATTGGATTGCTTGTTTACCATTCTCAAACTTATTTGGAAACACCACACTAATTATTAATTAATACATACTTTTAAACACACACACACACACACACACACACACACACACACACACACACACACACACACACACACACACACACACACACACACACACACACACACATCTACCTATATGTCAGTCCAGAAGTGACATATGTGACAGTCCAGAAGTCAGTCCTATATGTCCCCCCTAACAGAAGAGTTAGGGGGGACATGATCACCACATTCAAGATTCTGAAGGGGATTGATAGGGTAGATAAAGACAGTCTATTTAACACAAGGGGCACACGTACTAGGGGACACAGGTGGAAACTGAGTGCCCAAATGAGCCACAGAGATATTAGAAAGAACTTTTTTAGTGTCAGAGTGGTTGACAAATGGAATGCATTAGGAAGTGATGTGGTGGAGGCTGACTCCATACACAGTTTCAAGTGTAGATATGACAGAGCCCGATAGGCTCAGGAATCTGTACACCTGTTGATTGACGGTTGAGAGGCGGGACCAAAGAGCCAGAGCTCAACCCCCGCAAACACAACTAGGTGAGTACAACTAGGTGAGTACATGTCAGTTAGCCTAAATTCTCCAATATTCATTCATAAAACTGCTTCACGGGACTGCAACCTCATCAAACAAAGCTGTCAGGTATTTCTAACTGACAACACAAATTAACAACTTCACATGTCAATCATGGCAACTGTTCATAAATAGACACTAACTAACCTTGCTATGAGATATAAATACAAGTGCCAAATTTGATTCAGAAGGCAACTCCAGCGTGGCCTAGTCGGATAGAACATGTTCTTAATCCGGACAGACCTGCGTTCGAGCCTGTCGGAATGGTTGCAAGTACAGGGCACAGATTTCTCTGTGTGTCCCCTCCTGTAGGAGCATCAGTTTCGATAGATTCTCTGGATAGCCAAGATTGATTGACTGACCCTTTGGAATGTGGGGAAGGGTTGAAGTCCGGGGGCCCACGGACGGATACATGGATCAACTGACCTAGGTCAGGTCTTTCAATCCACCTGGATTTCAGGTGGGGAGAAGGGAGGCAATTTGGGTTGACACAAATAGCTTCCTGGACCCAAAACCCCATGGATTCACAGACACGGACACGCACACGGACACTCATGGACTCTGACACGAACCGAAAATTCGGGTCAGATAATAAGAAGGGAGGATAGGTTGGTTAGGTTGGTTGGTTAGGTTGGTTGGTTAGTTAGGTTGCCTAGGTTGGTTGATTAGGTTGGTTGGATAGGTTGGTTAGTTAGGTTGGTTGGTTAGGTTGGTTGGTTAGGTTGGTTGGTTGGTTGGTTAGGTTGGTTAGGTTGGTTGGTTAGGTTGGTTAGTTAGCTTAGTTAGGTTAGTTGGTTAGGTTGGTTGGTTTGGTTAGGTTGGTTAGAACTAGAATTAGGTTAGAATTTGAGGTTAGAATTTTAGGTTAAAACAAGCATAATTATGGTTTAGTTATCAATTTAGATAATATGTATGCTTAGGTTGGGTTGGTTAGGGTATGTTGGTAAGGTATAGGTAGGTTGGTTATTTTGTGGTTGGTTTATATATATATATATATATATATATATATATATATATATATATATATATATATATATATATATATATATATATATATATATATATTAGTATATTTTGGTAGCAGTCTTTCCTGTAGACATATATTATTAAATATGACCGAAAAAGTAAGATTAATAATTCTAACACGAATTTTCTCGATCTTTCGTACATTTCTTTTCACTGTTGGTGGTAATTCAAAAATCAATTCTCCAAAATTCATTTTTATTTCTAGTCTGACGCGACACTTGAGCGCGTTTCGTAAAACTTATTACATTTTCAAAGATTTTAGTTTACACATACACAACTGAATAGAACTTACACATCTCCGATTTGTTTATATCTACATTTGAGTGAGATGGATGGGGTGAGGTGGTATTAATAGGGTATTAATTTCATCAACACAAGACAGAACACGAAACAATGGGTATTGAATGGAAGTGATTGTAGAAAGCCTATTGGTCCATATTTCTTGATGCTTCTATATTGGAGCGGAGTCTTGAGGTGGGTAGTTTACGAAAGATCAAGAAAATTCGTGTTAGAATTATTAATCTTACTTTTTCGGTCATATTTAATAATATATATATATATATATATATATATATATATATATATATATATATATATATATATATATATATATATATATATATATATATATATATATATATATATATATATATATATATATATATATATATATTTAGGTTAGGTTAGTTTAGGCTAGGAAATTGGCTACGTTTGTAGAAATAGAAATAGGTAAAAAAATAAAAAAAAATGAATAGAGTATAAATAAATTATAAATTATTTAAAAACAATAAATATAATAAAGAGAAAAAAATAGCTGGAATTTTAGGTAACGTTTCTTATCACCGAATGCCTCTGTTCACCTGGCAGTAAATAGGTATCCAGGAGTTGGTTAGGTTAGTTTTGGCTAGGAAATCAGCTAGGTGTGGAGGGTTAGGTTAGGTTAGGTTATTTTAGGGTAGGAAATAGGCTATGTTTGTAGAAATAGTAATAGAAAGAGGGCTGTAATTGTAGGTAGCGTTTCCTATCACCGAACGCCTCTATTCACCTAGCAGTAAATAGGTATCCAGAAGTTAGTTAGTTAGGTTAGTTTAGATAAGGTTAGGTTAGGTTAAATTAGGTTAGGTTAGGTTAGTTATTGCTAGGAAATAGGCTAGGTTTGTAGAAATAGAAATAGGGCTGTAACTGTTGGTAGCGTTTCTTATCACCGAATGCCTCTGTTCATCTTGCAGTAAATAGGTATACAAAAGTAAGTTAGTTAGGTTAGTTTAGATATGGTTAGGTTAGGTTAGGTTAGGTTAGATTAGGTTAGGTTAGTTTTGGCTAGGAAATGGGCTAGGTTAGTTTTGGCTAGGAAATAGGCTAGGTTTGTAGAAATAGAAAGAGGACTGTAACTGTTGGTAGCGTTTCTTATCAGCGAATGCCCCTGTTCACCTAGCAGTAAATAGGTATCCAGGAGTTAGTAAGCAAGCTACTTGGGGCGTGGTGAGTGAGGGTTAGTTAATCAGTCCCTAGATGGATCTTGTGGGGTGGTGGGTGTTGGAGACCACTATATAAGCGTAACATGTATAAAATGCCTGTCTGCCTGTCCCCCGACTCAATGATGTTACACGTATTGACTAAATGAAGCCTAAGAGAGCATATGCAAGGCCTAGGATGAGTTATTTGTCAGCAGCAGCAGCAACTTGTGCGAGATCAATGGCAGCGGCGGCATCCCATCCTTTTCTATTTTGGAGCAACAGTAGTAGTAGTAGTAGTAGTAGAAGAAGTAGTAGTAGTCCATTTGTTGTTGGTTAATTTGACTAAATAGTTGCAATAAGTACTATCATTAATGGAGAATTGGCTGCTATGTACCTCCGCCTGCCTGCCCGCCCGCTGCAGTTACCATTATCTTGACTCACTCACTCACATGTGATTAGTTACTACTTGTATACAATAGAAACAGCCATACTACCTACCTACCACCTTGAGAACACTGCGTCTCGTCCCATACATCAGTCAGGTTAAGCACCGTTGAATTTGGTTAGTACATGGATGGGTGACCTGCCTGGGAACACCAACTGCTGCTGATGGTATACATATTTGGGCAGTCTCCGTGGGTCAGTGTGTGTGTGTACATGAATGTCGCACATGGAAATGTGTACATGCCATTTTAATAATAGTTTACCATCCATGAAGAAAACGTCTACCTATATGTCAGTCCATTGGCTCTCTCTGCCGCCCGGCCGGCCTACCTACCTGCTAAAATTTGTCCACTCAATATGCTGTTGAATATCTATCTCCAGTGACACTTACTCTAATTCCTACATTATTAACCAAATGATCTCATTAACAAATCTTTACACATTTCAACCACCTACCTTCCTGCTAACATCAATCACAAAAACTAATACACTCAACTCAGTCCTAAACACTTTTCTTATTCCTTCCTCAACACTTCGCTCTACATAACCTATCTTACAAAATTAAATTTAAATACCTAACTGCCAACCCATCCCCCTCCCCCCCCCCCAACGACACTTCCCAAGGTAGCATCTCAGGACCACTCCCCCCCCCCCACCGTGCCCCCTCCCAAACCAACACCCCCCCCCCCACAATGGAGGCCGCCGTACCCCTACCCCCCCCCCATACCACCCCATCCACAATCCCACAACACACCCCACCCCCAACACAGAAAATGGCGGCCACAACGCTATATTTAACCAGCCAAAACCTTCGTTTCTTCCCCTATGTACTATTTATTCTTGAAATAAAACGAAGAAAAAAACAAACCGGATTTTCCTTCCCTAGTAAAACATATATTTTATAGAATGAGACATAAAATAGCACATATTAGATATTGGATTGCTTGTTTACCATTCTCAAACTTATTTGGAAACACCACACTAATTATTAATTAATACATACTTTTAAACACACACACACACACACACACACACACACACACACACACACACACACACACACACACACACACACACACACACACACATCTACCTATATGTCAGTCCAGAAGTGACATATGTGACAGTCCAGAAGTCAGTCCTATATGTCCCCCCTAACAGAAGAGTTAGGGGGGACATGATCACCACATTCAAGATTCTGAAGGGGATTGATAGGGTAGATAAAGACAGTCTATTTAACACAAGGGGCACACGTACTAGGGGACACAGGTGGAAACTGAGTGCCCAAATGAGCCACAGAGATATTAGAAAGAACTTTTTTAGTGTCAGAGTGGTTGACAAATGGAATGCATTAGGAAGTGATGTGGTGGAGGCTGACTCCATACACAGTTTCAAGTGTAGATATGACAGAGCCCGATAGGCTCAGGAATCTGTACACCTGTTGATTGACGGTTGAGAGGCGGGACCAAAGAGCCAGAGCTCAACCCCCGCAAACACAACTAGGTGAGTACAACTAGGTGAGTACATGTCAGTTAGCCTAAATTCTCCAATATTCATTCATAAAACTGCTTCACGGGACTGCAACCTCATCAAACAAAGCTGTCAGGTATTTCTAACTGACAACACAAATTAACAACTTCACATGTCAATCATGGCAACTGTTCATAAATAGACACTAACTAACCTTGCTATGAGATATAAATACAAGTGCCAAATTTGATTCAGAAGGCAACTCCAGCGTGGCCTAGTCGGATAGAACATGTTCTTAATCCGGACAGACCTGCGTTCGAGCCTGTCGGAATGGTTGCAAGTACAGGGCACAGATTTCTCTGTGTGTCCCCTCCTGTAGGAGCATCAGTTTCGATAGATTCTCTGGATAGCCAAGATTGATTGACTGACCCTTTGGAATGTGGGGAAGGGTTGAAGTCCGGGGGCCCACGGACGGATACATGGATCAACTGACCTAGGTCAGGTCTTTCAATCCACCTGGATTTCAGGTGGGGAGAAGGGAGGCAATTTGGGTTGACACAAATAGCTTCCTGGACCCAAAACCCCATGGATTCACAGACACGGACACGCACACGGACACTCATGGACTCTGACACGAACCGAAAATTCGGGTCAGATAATAAGAAGGGAGGATAGGTTGGTTAGGTTGGTTGGTTAGGTTGGTTGGTTAGTTAGGTTGCCTAGGTTGGTTGATTAGGTTGGTTGGATAGGTTGGTTAGTTAGGTTGGTTGGTTAGGTTGGTTGGTTAGGTTGGTTGGTTGGTTGGTTAGGTTGGTTAGGTTGGTTGGTTAGGTTGGTTAGTTAGCTTAGTTAGGTTAGTTGGTTAGGTTGGTTGGTTTGGTTAGGTTGGTTAGAACTAGAATTAGGTTAGAATTTGAGGTTAGAATTTTAGGTTAAAACAAGCATAATTATGGTTTAGTTATCAATTTAGATAATATGTATGCTTAGGTTGGGTTGGTTAGGGTATGTTGGTAAGGTATAGGTAGGTTGGTTATTTTGTGGTTGGTTTAATATATATATATATATATATATATATATATATATATATATATATATATATATATATATATATATATATATATATATATATTAGTATATTTTGGTAGCAGTCTTTCCTGTAGACATATATTATTAAATATGACCGAAAAAGTAAGATTAATAATTCTAACACGAATTTTCTCGATCTTTCGTACATTTCTTTTCACTGTTGGTGGTAATTCAAAAATCAATTCTCCAAAATTCATTTTTATTTCTAGTCTGACGCGACACTTGAGCGCGTTTCGTAAAACTTATTACATTTTCAAAGATTTTAGTTTACACATACACAACTGAATAGAACTTACACATCTCCGATTTGTTTATATCTACATTTGAGTGAGATGGATGGGGTGAGGTGGTATTAATAGGGTATTAATTTCATCAACACAAGACAGAACACGAAACAATGGGTATTGAATGGAAGTGATTGTAGAAAGCCTATTGGTCCATATTTCTTGATGCTTCTATATTGGAGCGGAGTCTTGAGGTGGGTAGTTTACGAAAGATCAAGAAAATTCGTGTTAGAATTATTAATCTTACTTTTTCGGTCATATTTAATAATATATATATATATATATATATATATATATATATATATATATATATATATATATATATATAATATATATATATATATATATATATATTTAGGTTAGGTTAGTTTAGGCTAGGAAATTGGCTACGTTTGTAGAAATAGAAATAGGTAAAAAAATAAAAAAAATGAATAGAGTATAAATAAATTATAAATTATTTAAAAACAATAAATATAATAAAGAGAAAAAAATAGCTGGAATTTTAGGTAACGTTTCTTATCACCGAATGCCTCTGTTCACCTGGCAGTAAATAGGTATCCAGGAGTTGGTTAGGTTAGTTTTGGCTAGGAAATCAGCTAGGTGTGGAGGGTTAGGTTAGGTTAGGTTATTTTAGGGTAGGAAATAGGCTATGTTTGTAGAAATAGTAATAGAAAGAGGGCTGTAATTGTAGGTAGCGTTTCCTATCACCGAACGCCTCTATTCACCTAGCAGTAAATAGGTATCCAGAAGTTAGTTAGTTAGGTTAGTTTAGATAAGGTTAGGTTAGGTTAAATTATTAGGTTAGGTTAGGTTAGTTATTGCTAGGAAATAGGCTAGGTTTGTAGAAATAGAAATAGGGCTGTAACTGTTGGTAGCGTTTCTTATCACCGAATGCCTCTGTTCATCTTGCAGTAAATAGGTATACAAAAGTAAGTTAGTTAGGTTAGTTTAGATATGGTTAGGTTAGGTTAGGTTAGGTTAGATTAGGTTAGGTTAGTTTTGGCTAGGAAATGGGCTAGGTTAGTTTTGGCTAGGAAATAGGCTAGGTTTGTAGAAATAGAAAGAGGACTGTAACTGTTGGTAGCGTTTCTTATCAGCGAATGCCCCTGTTCACCTAGCAGTAAATAGGTATCCAGGAGTTAGTAAGCAAGCTACTTGGGGCGTGGTGAGTGAGGGTTAGTTAATCAGTCCCTAGATGGATCTTGTGGGGTGGTGGGTGTTGGAGACCACTATATAAGCGTAACATGTATAAAATGCCTGTCTGCCTGTCCCCCGACTCAATGATGTTACACGTATTGACTAAATGAAGCCTAAGAGAGCATATGCAAGGCCTAGGATGAGTTATTTGTCAGCAGCAGCAGCAACTTGTGCGAGATCAATGGCAGCGGCGGCATCCCATCCTTTTCTATTTTGGAGCAACAGTAGTAGTAGTAGTAGTAGTAGAAGAAGTAGTAGTAGTCCATTTGTTGTTGGTTAATTTGACTAAATAGTTGCAATAAGTACTATCATTAATGGAGAATTGGCTGCTATGTACCTCCGCCTGCCTGCCCGCCCGCTGCAGTTACCATTATCTTGACTCACTCACTCACATGTGATTAGTTACTACTTGTATACAATAGAAACAGCCATACTACCTACCTACCACCTTGAGAACACTGCGTCTCGTCCCATACATCAGTCAGGTTAAGCACCGTTGAATTTGGTTAGTACATGGATGGGTGACCTGCCTGGGAACACCAACTGCTGCTGATGGTATACATATTTGGGCAGTCTCCGTGGGTCAGTGTGTGTGTGTGTGTGTACATGAATGTCGCACATGGAAATGTGTACATGCCATTTTAATAATAGTTTACCATCCATGAAGAAAACGTCTACCTATATGTCAGTCCATTGGCTCTCTCTGCCGCCCGGCCGGCCTACCTACCTGCTAAAATTTGTCCACTCAATATGCTGTTGAATATCTATCTCCAGTGATCACTTACTCTTAATTCCTACATTATTAACCAAATGATCTCATTAACAAATCTTTACACATTTCAACCACCTACCTTCCTGCTAACATCAATCACAAAAACTAATACACTCAACTCAGTCCTAAACACTTTTCTTATTCCTTCCTCAACACTTCGCTCTACATAACCTATCTTACAAAATTAAATTTAAATACCTAACTGCCAACCCATCCCCCTCCCCCCCCCCCAACGACACTTCCCAAGGTAGCATCTCAGGACCACTCCCCCCCCCCACCGTGCCCCCTCCCAAACCAACACCCCCCCCCACAATGGAGGCCGCCGTACCCCTACCCCCCCCCCATACCACCCCATCCACAATCCCACAACACACCCCACCCCCAACACAGAAAATGGCGGCCACAACGCTATATTTAACCAGCCAAAACCTTCGTTTCTTCCCCTATGTACTATTTATTCTTGAAATAAAACGAAGAAAAAAACAAACCGGATTTTCCTTCCCTAGTAAAACATATATTTTATAGAATGAGACATAAAATAGCACATATTAGATATTGGATTGCTTGTTTACCATTCTCAAACTTATTTGGAAACACCACACTAATTATTAATTAATACATACTTTTAACACACACACACACACACACACACACACACACACACACACACACACACACACACACACATCTACCTATATGTCAGTCCAGAAGTGACATATGTGACAGTCCAGAAGTCAGTCCTATATGTCCCCCCTAACAGAAGAGTTAGGGGGGACATGATCACCACATTCAAGATTCTGAAGGGGATTGATAGGGTAGATAAAGACAGTCTATTTAACACAAGGGGCACACGTACTAGGGGACACAGGTGGAAACTGAGTGCCCAAATGAGCCACAGAGATATTAGAAAGAACTTTTTTAGTGTCAGAGTGGTTGACAAATGGAATGCATTAGGAAGTGATGTGGTGGAGGCTGACTCCATACACAGTTTCAAGTGTAGATATGACAGAGCCCGATAGGCTCAGGAATCTGTACACCTGTTGATTGACGGTTGAGAGGCGGGACCAAAGAGCCAGAGCTCAACCCCCGCAAACACAACTAGGTGAGTACAACTAGGTGAGTACATGTCAGTTAGCCTAAATTCTCCAATATTCATTCATAAAACTGCTTCACGGGACTGCAACCTCATCAAACAAAGCTGTCAGGTATTTCTAACTGACAACACAAATTAACAACTTCACATGTCAATCATGGCAACTGTTCATAAATAGACACTAACTAACCTTGCTATGAGATATAAATACAAGTGCCAAATTTGATTCAGAAGGCAACTCCAGCGTGGCCTAGTCGGATAGAACATGTTCTTAATCCGGACAGACCTGCGTTCGAGCCTGTCGGAATGGTTGCAAGTACAGGGCACAGATTTCTCTGTGTGTCCCCTCCTGTAGGAGCATCAGTTTCGATAGATTCTCTGGATAGCCAAGATTGATTGACTGACCCTTTGGAATGTGGGGAAGGGTTGAAGTCCGGGGGCCCACGGACGGATACATGGATCAACTGACCTAGGTCAGGTCTTTCAATCCACCTGGATTTCAGGTGGGGAGAAGGGAGGCAATTTGGGTTGACACAAATAGCTTCCTGGACCCAAAACCCCATGGATTCACAGACACGGACACGCACACGGACACTCATGGACTCTGACACGAACCGAAAATTCGGGTCAGATAATAAGAAGGGAGGATAGGTTGGTTAGGTTGGTTGGTTAGGTTGGTTGGTTAGTTAGGTTGCCTAGGTTGGTTGATTAGGTTGGTTGGATAGGTTGGTTAGTTAGGTTGGTTGGTTAGGTTGGTTGGTTAGGTTGGTTGGTTGGTTGGTTAGGTTGGTTAGGTTGGTTGGTTAGGTTGGTTAGTTAGCTTAGTTAGGTTAGTTGGTTAGGTTGGTTGGTTTGGTTAGGTTGGTTAGAACTAGAATTAGGTTAGAATTTGAGGTTAGAATTTTAGGTTAAAACAAGCATAATTATGGTTTAGTTATCAATTTAGATAATATGTATGCTTAGGTTGGGTTGGTTAGGGTATGTTGGTAAGGTATAGGTAGGTTGGTTATTTTGTGGTTGGTATATATATATATATATATATTAGTATATTTTGGTAGCAGTCTTTCCTGTAGACATATATTATTAAATATGACCGAAAAAGTAAGATTAATAATTCTAACACGAATTTTCTCGATCTTTCGTACATTTCTTTTCACTGTTGGTGGTAATTCAAAAATCAATTCTCCAAAATTCATTTTTATTTCTAGTCTGACGCGACACTTGAGCGCGTTTCGTAAAACTTATTACATTTTCAAAGATTTAGTTTACACATACACAACTGAATAGAACTTACACATCTCCGATTTGTTTATATCTACATTTGAGTGAGATGGATGGGGTGAGGTGGTATTAATAGGGTATTAATTTCATCAACACAAGACAGAACACGAAACAATGGGTATTGAATGGAAGTGATTGTAGAAAGCCTATTGGTCCATATTTCTTGATGCTTCTATATTGGAGCGGAGTCTTGAGGTGGGTAGTTTACGAAAGATCAAGAAAATTCGTGTTAGAATTATTAATCTTACTTTTTCGGTCATATTTAATAATATATATATATATATATATATATATATATATATATATATATATATATATATATATATATATATATATATATATATATATATATATATATATATATATATATATATATATATATATATATATATTTAGGTTAGGTTAGTTTAGGCTAGGAAATTGGCTACGTTTGTAGAAATAGAAATAGGTAAAAAAATATAAAAAAAATGAATAGAGTATAAATAAATTATAAATTATTTAAAAACAATAAATATAATAAAGAGAAAAAAATAGCTGGAATTTTAGGTAACGTTTCTTATCACCGAATGCCTCTGTTCACCTGGCAGTAAATAGGTATCCAGGAGTTGGTTAGGTTAGTTTTGGCTAGGAAATCAGCTAGGTGTGGAGGGTTAGGTTAGGTTAGGTTATTTTAGGGTAGGAAATAGGCTATGTTTGTAGAAATAGTAATAGAAAGAGGGCTGTAATTGTAGGTAGCGTTTCCTATCACCGAACGCCTCTATTCACCTAGCAGTAAATAGGTATCCAGAAGTTAGTTAGTTAGGTTAGTTTAGATAAGGTTAGGTTAGGTTAAATTAGGTTAGGTTAGTTATTGCTAGGAAATAGGCTAGGTTTGTAGAAATAGAAATAGGGCTGTAATGTTGGTAGCGTTTCTTATCACCGAATGCCTCTGTTCATCTTGCAGTAAATAGGTATACAAAAGTAAGTTAGTTAGGTTAGTTTAGATATGGTTAGGTTAGGTTAGGTTAGGTTAGATTAGGTTAGGTTAGTTTTGGCTAGGAAATGGGCTAGGTTAGTTTTGGCTAGGAAATAGGCTAGGTTTGTAGAAATAGAAAGAGGACTGTAACTGTTGGTAGCGTTTCTTATCAGCGAATGCCCCTGTTCACCTAGCAGTAAATAGGTATCCAGGAGTTAGTAAGCAAGCTACTTGGGGCGTGGTGAGTGAGGGTTAGTTAATCAGTCCCTAGATGGATCTTGTGGGGTGGTGGGTGTTGGAGACCACTATATAAGCGTAACATGTATAAAATGCCTGTCTGCCTGTCCCCCGACTCAATGATGTTACACGTATTGACTAAATGAAGCCTAAGAGAGCATATGCAAGGCCTAGGATGAGTTATTTGTCAGCAGCAGCAGCAACTTGTGCGAGATCAATGGCAGCGGCGGCATCCCATCCTTTTCTATTTTGGAGCAACAGTAGTAGTAGTAGTAGTAGTAGAAGAAGTAGTAGTAGTCCATTTGTTGTTGGTTAATTTGACTAAATAGTTGCAATAAGTACTATCATTAATGGAGAATTGGCTGCTATGTACCTCCGCCTGCCTGCCCGCCCGCTGCAGTTACCATTATCTTGACTCACTCACTCACATGTGATTAGTTACTACTTGTATACAATAGAAACAGCCATACTACCTACCTACCACCTTGAGAACACTGCGTCTCGTCCCATACATCAGTCAGGTTAAGCACCGTTGAATTTGGTTAGTACATGGATGGGTGACCTGCCTGGGAACACCAACTGCTGCTGATGGTATACATATTTGGGCAGTCTCCGTGGGTCAGTGTGTGTGTGTGTGTGTACATGAATGTCGCACATGGAAATGTGTACATGCCATTTTAATAATAGTTTACCATCCATGAAGAAAACGTCTACCTATATGTCAGTCCATTGGCTCTCTCTGCCGCCCGGCCGGCCTACCTACCTGCTAAAATTTGTCCACTCAATATGCTGTTGAATATCTATCTCCAGTGATCACTTACTCTAATTCCTACATTATTAACCAAATGATCTCATTAACAAATCTTTACACATTTCAACCACCTACCTTCCTGCTAACATCAATCACAAAAACTAATACACTCAACTCAGTCCTAAACACTTTTCTTATTCCTTCCTCAACACTTCGCTCTACATAACCTATCTTACAAAATTAAATTTAAATACCTAACTGCCAACCCATCCCCCTCCCCCCCCCCCAACGACACTTCCCAAGGTAGCATCTCAGGACCACTCCCCCCCCCCACCGTGCCCCCTCCCAAACCAACACCCCCCCCCCCACAATGGAGGCCGCCGTACCCCTACCCCCCCCCCCATACCACCCCATCCACAATCCCACAACACACCCCACCCCCAACACAGAAAATGGCGGCCACAACGCTATATTTAACCAGCCAAAACCTTCGTTTCTTCCCCTATGTACTATTTATTCTTGAAATAAAACGAAGAAAAAAAACAAACCGGATTTTCCTTCCCTAGTAAAACATATATTTTATAGAATGAGACATAAAATAGCACATATTAGATATTGGATTGCTTGTTTACCATTCTCAAACTTATTTGGAAACACCACACTAATTATTAATTAATACATACTTTTACACACACCACACACACACACACACACACACACACACACACACACACACACACACACACACACACACACATCTACCTATATGTCAGTCCAGAAGTGACATATGTGACAGTCCAGAAGTCAGTCCTATATGTCCCCCCTAACAGAAGAGTTAGGGGGGACATGATCACCACATTCAAGATTCTGAAGGGGATTGATAGGGTAGATAAAGACAGTCTATTTAACACAAGGGCACACGTACTAGGGGACACAGGTGGAAACTGAGTGCCCAAATGAGCCACAGAGATATTAGAAAGAACTTTTTTAGTGTCAGAGTGGTTGACAAATGGAATGCATTAGGAAGTGATGTGGTGGAGGCTGACTCCATACACAGTTTCAAGTGTAGATATGACAGAGCCCGATAGGCTCAGGAATCTGTACACCTGTTGATTGACGGTTGAGAGGCGGGACCAAAGAGCCAGAGCTCAACCCCCGCAAACACAACTAGGTGAGTACAACTAGGTGAGTACATGTCAGTTAGCCTAAATTCTCCAATATTCATTCATAAAACTGCTTCACGGGACTGCAACCTCATCAAACAAAGCTGTCAGGTATTTCTAACTGACAACACAAATTAACAACTTCACATGTCAATCATGGCAACTGTTCATAAATAGACACTAACTAACCTTGCTATGAGATATAAATACAAGTGCCAAATTTGATTCAGAAGGCAACTCCAGCGTGGCCTAGTCGGATAGAACATGTTCTTAATCCGGACAGACCTGCGTTCGAGCCTGTCGGAATGGTTGCAAGTACAGGGCACAGATTTCTTGTGTGTCCCCTCCTGTAGGAGCATCAGTTTCGATAGATTCTCTGGATAGCCAAGATTGATTGACTGACCCTTTGGAATGTGGGGAAGGGTTGAAGTCGGGGGCCCACGGACGGATACATGGATCAACTGACCTAGGTCAGGTCTTTCAATCCACCTGGATTTCAGGTGGGGAGAAGGGAGGCAATTTGGGTTGACACAAATAGCTTCCTGGACCCAAAACCCCATGGATTCACAGACACGGACACGCACACGGACACTCATGGACTCTGACACGAACCGAAAATTCGGGTCAGATAATAAGAAGGGAGGATAGGTTGGTTAGGTTGGTTGGTTAGGTTGGTTGGTTAGGTTAGGTTGCCTAGGTTGGTTGATTAGGTTGGTTGGATAGGTTGGTTAGTTAGGTTGGTTGGTTAGGTTGGTTGGTTAGGTTGGTTGGTTGGTTGGTTAGGTTGGTTAGTTGGTTGGTTAGGTTGGTTAGTTAGCTTAGTTAGGTTAGTTGGTTAGGTTGGTTGGTTTGGTTAGGTTGGTTAGAACTAGAATTAGGTTAGAATTTGAGGTTAGAATTTTAGGTTAAAACAAGCATAATTATGGTTTAGTTATCAATTTAGAAATATGTATGCTTAGGTTGGGTTGGTTAGGGTATGTGGTAAGGTATAGGTAGGTTGGTTATTTTGTGGTTGGTTTATATATATATATATAATATATATATATATAGATATATATATTATTATATATATATATATATATATATATATATATATATTATTAGTATATTTTGGTAGCAGTCTTTCCTGTAGACATATATATTAAATATGACCGAAAAAGTAAGATTAATAATTCTAACACGAATTTTCTCGATCTTTCGTACATTTCTTTTCACTGTTGGTGGTAATTCAAAAATCAATTCTCCAAAATTCATTTTTATTTCTAGTCTGACGCGACACTTGAGCGCGTTCGTAAAATTATACATTTTCAAAGATTTTAGTTTACACATACACAACTGAATAGAACTTACACATCTCCGATTTGTTTATATCTACATTTGAGTGAGATGGATGGGGTGAGGTGGTATTAATAGGGTATTAATTTCATCAACACAAGACAGAACACGAAACAATGGGTATTGAATGGAAGTGATTGTAGAAAGCCTATTGGTCCAATTTCTTGATGCTTCTATAGTGGAGCGGAGTCTTGAGGTGGGTAGTTTACGAAAGATCAAGAAAATTCGTGTTAGAATTATTAATCTTACTTTTTCGGTCATATTATATATATATATATATATATATACATATATATATATATATATAATATAT
>NW_027190740.1:0-28061 GCF_040958095.1 Procambarus clarkii
GGAAAAACTCAGTGCCAAATTATTAATGCACAGACTACCCTATTCCAGTAGCTGAAGTTTATATCTTTTTAGACACTCAACCCACCAGGGGACTCGAACACTGGCCAACAAGGTGGCAGTTGCATGCTGTATCCACTACACCATACTTCAAAGCCATTAAGAGAGGTAGGAATTCTGGGGTATTTAACCAACCAGAACTCCAATCCTCTCCCAGGCAATGAGATAGTGTGGGACCTTAGATGCTCTTTCATCGGATCCTGTTATATGGGAAAACTCAGTGCCAAATGCTTAATGCACAGACTACCCTATTCCAGTAGCTGAAGTTTATAACTTTTTAGACACTTAACCCACCAGGGGACTCGAACACTGGCCAACAAGGTGGCAGTTGCATGCTGTATCCACTACACCATACTTCAAAGCCATTAGGAGAGGTAGGAATTCTGGGGTATTTAACCAACCAGAACTCCAATCCTCTCCCAGGCAATGAGATAGTGTGGGACCTCGGATGCTCTTTCATCGGTTCCTGTTATATGGGGAAACTCAGTGCCAAATGCTTAATGCACAGACTACCCTATTCCAGTTGCTGAAGTTTATAACTTTTTAGACACTCAACCCACCAGGGGACTCGAACACTGGCCAACAAGGTGGCAGTTGCATGCTGTATCCACTACACCATTCTTCAAAGCCATTAAGAGAGGTAGGAATTCTGGGGTATTTAACCAACCAGAACTCCAATCCTCTCCCAGGCAATGAGATAGAGTGGGACCTCGGATGCTCTTTCATCGGTTCCTGTTATATGGGAAAACTCAGTGCCAAACGCTTAATGCACAGACTACCCTATTCCAGTAGCTGAAGTTTATAACTTTTTAGACACTCAACCCACCAGGGGACTCGAACACTGGCCAACAAGGTGGCAGTTGCATGCTGTATCCACTACACCATACTTCAAAGATATTAGGAGAGGTAGGAATTCTGGGGTATTTAACCAACCAGAACTCCAATCCTCTCCCAGGCAATGAGATAGTGTGGGACCTTAGATGCTCTTTCATCGGTTCCTGTTATATGGGAAAACTCAGTGCCAAATGCTTAATGCACAGACTACCCTATTCCAGTAGCTGAAGTTTATAACTATTTAGACACTCAACCCACCATGGGACTCGAACACTGGCCAACAAGGTGGCAGTTGCATGCTGTATCCACTACACCATACTTCAAAGCCAATAAGAGAGGTAGGATTTCTAGGGTATTTAACCAACCAGAACTCCAATCCTCTCCCAGGCAATGAGATAGTGTGGGACCTCGGATGCTCTTTCATCGGTTCCTGTTATATGGGAAAACTCAGTGCCAAACGCTTAATGCACAGACTACCCTATTCCAGTAGCTGAAGTTTATAACTTTTTAGACACTCAACCCACCAGGGGACTCGAACACTGGCCAACAAGGTGGCAGTTGCATGCTGTATCCACTACACCATACTTCAAAGATATTAGGAGAGGTAGGAATTCTGGGGTATTTAACCAACCAGAACTCCAATCCTCTCCCAGGCAATGAGATAGTGTGGGACCTCGGATGCTCTTTCATCGGTTCCTGTTATATGGGAAAACTCAGTGCCAAATGCTTAATGCACAGACTACCCTATTCCAGTTGCTGAAGTTTATAACTTTTTAGACACTCAACCCACCAGGGGACTCGAACACTGGCCAACAAGGTGGCAGTTGCATGCTGTATCCACTACACCATACTTCAAAGCCATTAAGAGAGGTAGGAATTCTGGGGTATTTAACCAACCAGAACTCCAATCCTCTCCCAGGCAATGAGATAGTGTGGGACCTCGGATGCTCTTTCATCGGTTCCTGTTATATGGGAAAACTCAGTGCCAAATGCTTAATGCACAGACTACCCTATTCCAGTAGCTGAAGTTTATAACTTTTTAGACACTCAACCCACCAGGGGACTCGAACACTGGCCAACAAGGTGGCATTTGCATGCTGTATCCACTACACCATACTTCAAAGCCATTAGGAGAGGTAGGAATTCTGGGGTATTTAACCAACCAGAACTCCAATCCTCTCCCAGGCAATGAGATAGTGTGGGACCTCAGATGCTCATTCATCGGTTCCTGTTATATGGGAAAACTCAGTGCCAAATGCTTAATGCACAGACTACCCTATTCCAGTTGCTGAAGTTTATAACTTTTTAGACACTCAACCCACCAGGACACTCGAACACTGGCCAACAAGGTGGCAGTTGCATGCTGTATCCACTACACCATACTTCAAAGCCATTAAGAGAGGTAGGAATTCTGGGGTATTTAACCAACCAGAACTTCAATCCTCTCCCAGGCAATGAGATAGTGTGGGACCTCGGATGCTCTTTCATCGGTTCCTGTTATATGGGAAAACTCAGTGCCAAATGCTTAATGCACAGACTACCCTATTCCAGTAGCTGAAGTTTATAACTTTTTAGACACTCAACCCACCAGGGGACTCGAACACTGGCCAACAAGGTGGCAGTTGCATACTGTATCCACTACACCATACTTCAAAGCCATTAAGAGAGGTAGGAATTCTGGGGTATTTAACCAACCAGAACTCCAATCCTCTCCCAGGCAATGAGATAGTGTGGGACCTCGGATGCTCTTTCATCGGTTCCTGTTATATGGGAAAACTCAGTGCCAAATGCTTAATGCACAGACTACCCTATTCCAGTAGCTGAAGTTTATAACTTTTTAGACACTCAACCCACCAGGGGACTCGAACACTGGCCAACAAGGTGGCAGTTGCATGCTGTATCCACTACACCATACTTCAAAGCCATTAAGAGAGGTAGGATTTCTAGGGTATTTAACCAACCAGAACTCCAATCCTCTCCCAGGCAATGAGATAGTGTGGGACCTCGTATGCTCTTTCATCGGTTCCTGTTATATGGGAAAACTCAGTGCCAAACGCTTAATGCACAGACTACCCTATTCCAGTAGCTGAAGTTTATAACTTTTTAGACACTCAACCCACCAGGGGACTCGAACACTGGCCAACAAGGTGGCAGTTGCATGCTGTATCCACTACACCATACTTCAAAGCCATTAGGAGAGGTAGGAATTCTGGGGTATTTAACCAACCAGAACTCCAATCCTCTCCCAGGCAATGAGATAGTGTGGGACCTCGGATGCTCTTTCATCAGTTCCTGTTATATGGGAAAACTCAGTGCCAAATTATTAATGCACAGACTACCCTATTCCAGTAGCTGAAGTTTATATCTTTTTAGACACTCAACCCACCAGGGGACTCGAACACTGGCCAACAAGGTGGCAGTTGCATGCTGTATCCACTACACCATACATCAAAGCCATTAAGAGAGGTAGGAATTCTGGGGTATTTAACCAACCAGAACTCCAATCCTCTCCCAGGCAATGAGATAGTGTGGGACCTTAGATGCTCTTTCATCGGTTCCTGTTATATGGGAAAACTCAGTGCCAAATGCTTAATGCACAGACTACCCTATTCCAGTTGCTGAAGTTTATAACTTTTTAGACACTCAACCCACCATGGGACTCGAACACTGGCCAACAAGGTGGCAGTTGCATGCTGTATCCACTACACCATACTTCAAAGCCAATAAGAGAGGTAGGATTTCTAGGGTATTTAACCAACCAGAACTCCAATCCTCTCCCAGGCAATGAGATAGTGTGGGACCTCGGATGCTCTTTCATCGGTTCCTGTTATATGGGAAAACTCAGTGCCAAACGCTTAATGCACAGACTACCCTATTCCAGTAGCTGAAGTTTATAACTTTTTAGACACTCAACCCACCAGGGGACTCGAACACTGGCCAACAAGGTGGCAGTTGCATGCTGTATCCACTACACCATACTTCAAAGCCATTAAGAGAGGTAGGAATTCTGGGGTATTTAACCAACCAGAACTCCAATCCTCTCCCAGGCAATGAGATAGAGTGGGACCTCGGATGCTCTTTCATCGGTTCCTGTTATATGGGAAAACTCAGTGCCAAACGCTTAATGCACAGACTACCCTATTCCAGTAGCTGAAGTTTATAACTTTTTAGACACTCAACCCACCAGGGGACTCGAACACTGGCCAACAAGGTGGCAGTTGCATGCTGTATCCACTACACCATACTTCAAAGATATTAGGAGAGGTAGGAATTCTGGGGTATTTAACCAACCAGAACTCCAATCCTCTCCCAGGCAATGAGAAAGTGTGGGACCTCGGATGCTCTTTCATCGGTTCCTGTTATATGGGAAAACTCAGTGCCAAATGCTTAATGCACAGACTACCCTATTCCAGTAGCTGAAGTTTATATCTTTTTAGACACTCAACCCACCAGGGGACTCGAACACTGGACAACAAGGTGGCAGTTGCATGCTGTATCCACTACACCATACTTCAAAGCCATTAAGAGAGGTAGGAATTCTGGGGTATTTAACCAACCAGAACTCCAATCCTCTCCCAGGCAATGAGATAGTGTGGGACCTTAGATGCTCTTTCATCGGTTCCTGTTGTATGGGAAAACTCAGTGCCAAATGCTTAATGCACAGACTACCCTATTCCAGTAGCTGAAGTTTATAACTTTTTAGACACTCAACCCACCATGGGACTCGAACACTGGCCAACAAGGTGGCAGTTGCATGCTGTATCCACTACACCATACTTCAAAGCCATTAAGCGAGGTAGGAATTCTGGGGTATTTAACCAACCAGAACTCCAATCCTCTCCCAGGCAATGAGATAGTGTGGGACCTCGGATGCTCTTTCATCGGTTCCTGTTATATGGGAAAACTCAGTGCCAAATGCTTAATGCACAGACTACCCTATTCCAGTAGCTGAAGTTTATAACTTTTTAGACACTCAACCCACCAGGGGACTCGAACACTGGCCAACAAGGTGGCATTTGCATGCTGTATCCACTACACCATACTTCAAAGCCATTAGGAGAGGTAGGAATTCTGGGGTATTTAACCAACCAGAACTCCAATCCTCTCCCAGGCAATGAGATAGTGTGGGACCTCAGATGCTCATTCATCGGTCCCTGTTATATGGGAAAACTCAGTGCCAAATGCTTAATGCACAGACTACCCTATTCCAGTTGCTGAAGTTTATAACTTTTTAGACACTCAACCCACCAGGGGACTCGAACACTGGCCAACAAGGTGGCAGTTGCATGCTGTATCCACTACACCATACTTCAAAGCCATTAAGAGAGGTAGGAATTCTGGGGTATTTAACCAACCAGAACTTCAATCCTCTCCCAGGCAATGAGATAGTGTGGGACCTCGGATGCTCTTTCATCGGTTCCTGTTATATGGGAAAACTCAGTGCCAAATGCTTAATGCACAGACTACCCTATTCCAGTAGCTGAAGTTTATAACTTTTTAGACACTCAACCCACCAGGGGACTCGAACACTGGCCAACAAGGTGGCAGTTGCATACTGTATCCACTACACCATACTTCAAAGCCATTAAGAGAGGTAGGAATTCTGGGGTATTTAACCAACCAGAACTCCAATCCTCTCCCAGGCAATGAGATAGTGTGGGACCTCGGATGCTCTTTCATCGGTTCCTGTTATATGGGAAAACTCAGTGCCAAATGCTTAATGCACAGACTACCCTATTCCAGTAGCTGAAGTTTATAACTTTTTAGACACTCAACCCACCAGGGGACTCGAACACTGGCCAACAAGGTGGCAGTTGCATGCTGTATCCACTACACCATACTTCAAAGCCATTAAGAGAGGTAGGATTTCTAGGGTATTTAACCAACCAGAACTCCAATCCTCTCCCAGGCAATGAGATAGTGTGGGACCTCGTATGCTCTTTCATCGGTTCCTGTTATATGGGAAAACTCAGTGCCAAACGCTTAATGCACAGACTACCCTATTCCAGTAGCTGAAGTTTATAACTTTTTAGACACTCAACCCACCAGGGGACTCGAACACTGGCCAACAAGGTGGCAGTTTCATGCTGTATCCACTACACCATACTTCAAAGCCATTAGGAGAGGTAGGAATTCTGGGGTATTTAACAAACCAGAACTCCAATGCTCTCCCAGGCAATGAGATAGTGTGGGACCTCGGATGCTCTTTCATCGGTTCCTGTTATATGGGAAAACTCAGTGCCAAATTATTAATGCACAGACTACCCTATTCCAGTAGCTGAAGTTTATATCTTTTTAGACACTCAACCCACCAGGGGACTCGAACACTGGCCAACAAGGTGGCAGTTGCATGCTGTATCCACTACACCATACTTCATAGCCATTAAGAGAGGTAGGAATTCTGGGGTATTTAACCAACCAGAACTCCAATCCTCTCCCAGGCAATGAGATAGTGTGGGACCTTAGATGCTCTTTCATCGGTTCCTGTTATATGGGAAAACTCAGTGCCAAATGCTTAATGCACAGACTACCCTATTCCAGTTGCTGAAGTTTATAACTTTTTAGACACTCAACCCACCATGGGACTCGAACACTGGCCAACAAGGTGGCAGTTGCATGCTGTATCCACTACACCATACTTCAAAGCCAATAAGAGAGGTAGGATTTCTAGGGTATTTAACCAACCAGAACTCCAATCCTCTCCCAGGCAATGAGATAGTGTGGGACCTCGGATGCTCTTTCATCGGTTCCTGTTATATGGGAAAACTCAGTGCCAAACGCTTAATGCACAGACTACCCTATTCCAGTAGCTGAAGTTTATAACTTTTTAGACACTCAACCCACCAGGGGACTCGAACACTGGCCAACAAGGTGGCAGTTGCATGCTGTATCCACTACACCATACTTCAAAGATATTAGGAGAGGTAGGAATTCTGGGGTATTTAACCAACCAGAACTCCAATCCTCTCCCAGGCAATGAGATAGTGTGGGACCTCGGATGCTCTTTCATCGGTTCCTGTTATATGGGAAAACTCAGTGCCAAATGCTTAATGCACAGACTACCCTATTCCAGTAGCTGAAGTTTATATCTTTTTAGACACTCAACCCACCAGGGGACTCGAACACTGGCCAACAAGGTGGCAGTTGCATGCTGTATCCACTACACCATACTTCAAAGCCATTAAGAGAGGTAGGAATTCTGGGGTATTTAACCAACCAGAACTCCAATCCTCTCCCAGGCAATGAGATAGTGTGGGACCTTAGATGCTCTTTCATCGGTTCCTGTTATATGGGAAAACTCAGTGCCAAATGCTTAATGCACAGACTACCCTATTCCAGTAGCTGAAGTTTATAACTTTTTAGACACTCAACCCACCATGGGACTCGAACACTGGCCAACAAGGTGGCAGTTGCATGCTGTATCCACTACACCAAACTTCAAAGCCAATAAGAGAGGTAGGATTTCTAGGGTATTTAACCAACCAGAACTCCAATCCTCTCCCAGGCAATGAGATAGTGTGGGACCTCGGATGCTCTTTCATCGGTTCCTGTTATATGGGAAAACTCAGTGCCAAACGCTTAATGCACAGACTACCCTATTCCAGTAGCTGAAGTTTATAACTTTTTAGACACTCAACCCACCAGGGGACTCGAACACTGGCCAACAAGGTGGCAGTTGCATGCTGTATCCACTACACCATACTTCAAAGATATTAGGAGAGGTAGGAATTCTGGGGTATTTAACCAACCAGAACTCCAATCCTCTCCCAGGCAATGAGATAGTGTGGGACCTCGGATGCTCTTTCATCGGTTCCTGTTATATGGGAAAACTCAGTGCCAAATGCTTAATGCACAGACTACCCTATTCCAGTAGCTGAAGTTTATATCTTTTTAGACACTCAACCCACCAGGGGACTCGAACACTGGCCAACAAGGTGGCAGTTGCATGCTGTATCCACTACACCATACTTCAAAGATATTAGGAGAGGTAGGAATTCTGGGGTATTTAACCAACCAGAACTCCAATCCTCTCCCAGGCAATGAGATAGTGTGGGACCTCGGATGCTCTTTCATCGGTTCCTGTTATATGGGAAAACTCAGTGCCAAATGCTTAATGCACAGACTACCCTATTCCAGTAGCTGAAGTTTATATCTTTTTAGACACTCAACCCACCAGGGGACTCGAACACTGGCCAACAAGGTGGCAGTTGCATGCTGTATCCACTACACCATACTTCAAAGCCATTAAGAGAGGTAGGAATTCTGGGGTATTTAACCAACCAGAACTCCAATCCTCTCCCAGGCAATGAGATAGTGTGGGACCTTAGATGCTCTTTCATCGGTTCCTGTTATATGGGAAAACTCAGTGCCAAATGCTTAATGCACAGACTACCCTATTCCAGTAGCTGAAGTTTATAACTTTTTAGACACTCAACCCACCATGGGACTCGAACACTGGCCAACAAGGTGGCAGTTGCATGCTGTATCCACTACACCAAACTTCAAAGCCAATAAGAGAGGTAGGATTTCTAGGGTATTTAACCAACCAGAACTCCAATCCTCTCCCAGGCAATGAGATAGTGTGGGACCTCGGATGCTCTTTCATCGGTTCCTGTTATATGGGAAAACTCAGTGCCAAACGCTTAATGCACAGACTACCCTATTCCAGTAGCTGAAGTTTATAACTTTTTAGACACTCAACCCACCAGGGGACTCGAACACTGGCCAACAAGGTGGCAGTTGCATGCTGTATCCACTACACCATACTTCAAAGATATTAGGAGAGGTAGGAATTCTGGGGTATTTAACCAACCAGAACTCCAATCCTCTCCCAGGCAATGAGATAGTGTGGGACCTCGGATGCTCTTTCATCGGTTCCTGTTATATGGGAAAACTCAGTGCCAAATGCTTAATGCACAGACTACCCTATTCCAGTTGCTGAAGTTTAAAACTTTTTAGACACTCAACCCACCAGGGGACTCGAACACTGGCCAACAAGGTGGCAGTTGCATGCTGTATCCACTACACCATACTTCAAAGCCATTAAGAGAGGTAGGAATTCTGGGGTATTTAACCAACCAGAACTCCAATCCTCTCCCAGGCAATGAGATAGTGTGGGACCTCGGATGCTCTTTCATCGGTTCCTGTTATATGGGAAAACTCAGTGCCAAATGCTTAATGCACAGACTACCCTATTCCAGTAGCTGAAGTTTATAACTTTTTAGACACTCAACCCACCAGGGGACTCGAACACTGGCCAACAAGGTGGCAGTTGCATGCTGTATCCACTACACCATACTTCAAAGCCATTAAGAGAGGTAGGATTTCTAGGGTATTTAACCAACCAGAACTCCAATCCTCTCCCAGGCAATGAGATAGTGTGGGACCTCGTATGCTCTTTCATCGGTTCCTGTTATATGGGAAAACTCAGTGCCAAACGCTTAATGCACAGACTACCCTATTCCAGTAGCTGAAGTTTATAACTTTTTAGACACTCAACCCACCAGGGGACTCGAACACTGGCCAACAAGGTGGCAGTTTCATGCTGTATCCACTACACCATACTTCAAAGCCATTAGGAGAGGTAGGAATTCTGGGGTATTTAACAAACCAGAACTCCAATGCTCTCCCAGGCAATGAGATAGTGTGGGACCTCGGATGCTCTTTCATCGGTTCCTGTTATATGGGAAAACTCAGTGCCAAATTATTAATGCACAGACTACCCTATTCCAGTAGCTGAAGTTTATATCTTTTTAGACACTCAACCCACCAGGGGACTCGAACACTGGCCAACAAGGTGGCAGTTGCATGCTGTATCCACTACACCATACTTCATAGCCATTAAGAGAGGTAGGAATTCTGGGGTATTTAACCAACCAGAACTCCAATCCTCTCCCAGGCAATGAGATAGTGTGGGACCTTAGATGCTCTTTCATCGGTTCCTGTTATATGGGAAAACTCAGTGCCAAATGCTTAATGCACAGACTACCCTATTCCAGTTGCTGAAGTTTATAACTTTTTAGACACTCAACCCACCATGGGACTCGAACACTGGCCAACAAGGTGGCAGTTGCATGCTGTATCCACTACACCATACTTCAAAGCCAATAAGAGAGGTAGGATTTCTAGGGTATTTAACCAACCAGAACTCCAATCCTCTCCCAGGCAATGAGATAGTGTGGGACCTCGGATGCTCTTTCATCGGTTCCTGTTATATGGGAAAACTCAGTGCCAAACGCTTAATGCACAGACTACCCTATTCCAGTAGCTGAAGTTTATAACTTTTTAGACACTCAACCCACCAGGGGACTCGAACACTGGCCAACAAGGTGGCAGTTGCATGCTGTATCCACTACACCATACTTCAAAGATATTAGGAGAGGTAGGAATTCTGGGGTATTTAACCAACCAGAACTCCAATCCTCTCCCAGGCAATGAGATAGTGTGGGACCTCGGATGCTCTTTCATCGGTTCCTGTTATATGGGAAAACTCAGTGCCAAATGCTTAATGCACAGACTACCCTATTCCAGTAGCTGAAGTTTATATCTTTTTAGACACTCAACCCACCAGGGGACTCGAACACTGGCCAACAAGGTGGCAGTTACATGCTGTATCCACTACACCATACTTCAAAGCCATTAAGAGAGGTAGGAATTCTGGGGTATTTAACCAACCAGAACTCCAATCCTCTCCCAGGCAATGAGATAGTGTGGGACCTTAGATGCTCTTTCATCGGTTCCTGTTATATGGGAAAACTCAGTGCCAAATGCTTAATGCACAGACTACCCTATTCCAGTAGCTGAAGTTTATAACTTTTTAGACACTCAACCCACCATGGGACTCGAACACTGGCCAACAAGGTGGCAGTTGCATGCTGTATCCACTACACCAAACTTCAAAGCCAATAAGAGAGGTAGGATTTCTAGGGTATTTAACCAACCAGAACTCCAATCCTCTCCCAGGCAATGAGATAGTGTGGGACCTCGGATGCTCTTTCATCGGTTCCTGTTATATGGGAAAACTCAGTGCCAAACGCTTAATGCACAGACTACCCTATTCCAGTAGCTGAAGTTTATAACTTTTTAGACACTCAACCCACCAGGGGACTCGAACACTGGCCAACAAGGTGGCAGTTGCATGCTGTATCCACTACACCATACTTCAAAGATATTAGGAGAGGTAGGAATTCTGGGGTATTTAACCAACCAGAACTCCAATCCTCTCCCAGGCAATGAGATAGTGTGGGACCTCGGATGCTCTTTCATCGGTTCCTGTTATATGGGAAAACTCAGTGCCAAATGCTTAATGCACAGACTACCCTATTCCAGTAGCTGAAGTTTATATCTTTTTAGACACTCAACCCACCAGGGGACTCGAACACTGGCCAACAAGGTGGCAGTTGCATGCTGTATCCACTACACCATACTTCAAAGATATTAGGAGAGGTAGGAATTCTGGGGTATTTAACCAACCAGAACTCCAATCCTCTCCCAGGCAATGAGATAGTGTGGGACCTCGGATGCTCTTTCATCGGTTCCTGTTATATGGGAAAACTCAGTGCCAAATGCTTAATGCACAGACTACCCTATTCCAGTAGCTGAAGTTTATATCTTTTTAGACACTCAACCCACCAGGGGACTCGAACACTGGCCAACAAGGTGGCAGTTGCATGCTGTATCCACTACACCATACTTCAAAGCCATTAAGAGAGGTAGGAATTCTGGGGTATTTAACCAACCAGAACTCCAATCCTCTCCCAGGCAATGAGATAGTGTGGGACCTTAGATGCTCTTTCATCGGTTCCTGTTATATGGGAAAACTCAGTGCCAAATGCTTAATGCACAGACTACCCTATTCCAGTAGCTGAAGTTTATAACTTTTTAGACACTCAACCCACCATGGGACTCGAACACTGGCCAACAAGGTGGCAGTTGCATGCTGTATCCACTACACCAAACTTCAAAGCCAATAAGAGAGGTAGGATTTCTAGGGTATTTAACCAACCAGAACTCCAATCCTCTCCCAGGCAATGAGATAGTGTGGGACCTCGGATGCTCTTTCATCGGTTCCTGTTATATGGGAAAACTCAGTGCCAAACGCTTAATGCACAGACTACCCTATTCCAGTAGCTGAAGTTTATAACTTTTTAGACACTCAACCCACCAGGGGACTCGAACACTGGCCAACAAGGTGGCAGTTGCATGCTGTATCCACTACACCATACTTCAAAGATATTAGGAGAGGTAGGAATTCTGGGGTATTTAACCAACCAGAACTCCAATCCTCTCCCAGGCAATGAGATAGTGTGGGACCTCGGATGCTCTTTCATCGGTTCCTGTTATATGGGAAAACTCAGTGCCAAATGCTTAATGCACAGACTACCCTATTCCAGTTGCTGAAGTTTAAAACTTTTTAGACACTCAACCCACCAGGGGACTCGAACACTGGCCAACAAGGTGGCAGTTGCATGCTGTATCCACTACACCATACTTCAAAGCCATTAAGAGAGGTAGGAATTCTGGGGTATTTAACCAACCAGAACTCCAATCCTCTCCCAGGCAATGAGATAGTGTGGGACCTCGGATGCTCTTTCATCGGTTCCTGTTATATGGGAAAACTCAGTGCCAAATGCTTAATGCACAGACTACCCTATTGCAGTAGCTGAAGTTTATAACTTTTTAGACACTCAACCCACCAGGGGACTCGAACACTGGCCAACAAGGTGGCAGTTGCATGCTGTATCCACTACACCATACTTCAAAGCCATTAGGAGAGGTAGGAATTCTGGGGTATTTAACCAACCAGAACTCCAATCCTCTCCCAGGCAATGAGATAGTGTGGGACCTCAGATGCTCATTCATCGGTTCCTGTTATATGGGAAAACTCAGTGCCAAATGCTTAATGCACAGACTACCCTATTCCAGTTGCTGAAGTTTATAACTTTTTAGACACTCAACCCACCAGGGGACTCGAACACTGGCCAACAAGGTGGCAGTTGCATGCTGTATCCACTACACCATACTTCAAAGCCATTAAGAGAGGTAGGAATTCTGGGGTATTTAACCAACCAGAACTTCAATCCTCTCCCAGGCAATGAGATAGTGTGGGACCTCGGATGCTCTTTCATCGGTTCCTGTTATATGGGAAAACTCAGTGCCAAATGCTTAATGCACAGACTACCCTATTCCAGTAGCTGAAGTTTATAACTTTTTAGACACTCAACCCACCAGGGGACTCGAACACTGGCCAACAAGGTGGCAGTTGCATGCTGTATCCACTACACCATACTTCAAAGCCATTAAGAGAGGTAGGAATTCTGGGGTATTTAACCAACCAGAACTCCAATCCTCTCCCAGGCAATGAGATAGTGTGGGACCTCGGATGCTCTTTCATCGGTTCCTGTTATATGGGAAAACTCAGTGCCAAATGCTTAATGCACAGACTACCCTATTCCAGTAGCTGAAGTTTATAACTTTTTAGACACTCAACCCACCAGGGGACTCGAACACTGGCCAACAAGGTGGCAGTTGCATGCTGTATCCACTACACCATACTTCAAAGCCATTAGAGAGGTAGGATTTCTAGGGTATTTAACCAACCAGAACTCCAATCCTCTCCCAGGCAATGAGATAGTGTGGGACCTCGGATGCTCTTTCATCGGTTCCTGTTATATGGGAAAACTCAGTGCCAAATGCTTAATGCACAGACTACCCTATTCCAGTTAGCTGAAGTTTATAACTTTTTAGACACTCAACCCACCAGGGGACTCGAACACTGGCCAACAAGGTGGCAGTTGCATGCTGTATCCACTACACCATACTTCAAAGCCATTAAGAGAGGTAGGAATTCTGGGGTATTTAACCAACCAGAACTCCAATCCTCTCCCAGGCAATGAGATAGTGTGGGACCTCGGATGCTCTTTCATCGGTTCCTGTTATATGGGAAAACTCAGTGCCAAATGCTTAATGCACAGACTACCCTATTCCAGTAGCTGAAGTTTATAACTTTTTAGACACTCAACCCACCAGGGGACTCGAACACTGGCCAACAAGGTGGCAGTTGCATGCTGTATCCACTACACCATACTTCAAAGCCATTAAGAGAGGTAGGAATTCTGGGGTATTTAACCAACCAGAACTCCAATCCTCTCCCAGGCAATGAGATAGATGTGGGACCTCGGATGCTCTTTCATCGGTTCCTGTTATATGGGAAAACTCAGTGCCAAATGCTTAATGCACAGACTACCCTATTCCAGTAGCTGAAGTTTATAACTTTTTAGACACTCAACCCACCAGGGGACTCGAACACTGGCCAACAAGGTGGCAGTTGCATGCTGTATCCACTACACCATACTTCAAAGCCATTAGGAGAGGTAGGAATTCTGGGGTATTTAACCAACCAGAACTCCAATCCTCTCCCAGGCAATGAGATAGTGTGGGACCTCAGATGCTCATTCATCGGTTCCTGTTATATGGGAAAACTCAGTGCCAAATGCTTAATGCACAGACTACCCTATTCCAGTTGCTGAAGTTTATAACTTTTTAGACACTCAACCCACCAGGGGACTCGAACACTGGCCAACAAGGTGGCAGTTGCATGCTGTATCCACTACACCATACTTCAAAGCCATTAAGAGAGGTAGGAATTCTGGGGTATTTAACCAACCAGAACTTCAATCCTCTCCCAGGCAATGAGATAGTGTGGGACCTCGGATGCTCTTTCATCGGTTCCTGTTATATGGGAAAACTCAGTGCCAAATGCTTAATGCACAGACTACCCTATTCCAGTAGCTGAAGTTTATAACTTTTTAGACACTCAACCCACCAGGGGACTCGAACACTGGCCAACAAGGTGGCAGTTGCATACTGTATCCACTACACCATACTTCAAAGCCATTAAGAGAGGTAGGAATTCTGGGGTATTTAACCAACCAGAACTCCAATCCTCTCCCAGGCAATGAGATAGTGTGGGACCTCGGATGCTCTTTCATCGGTTCCTGTTATATGGGAAAACTCAGTGCCAAATGCTTAATGCACAGACTACCCTATTCCAGTAGCTGAAGTTTATAACTTTTTAGACACTCAACCCACCAGGGGACTCGAACACTGGCCAACAAGGTGGCAGTTGCATGCTGTATCCACTACACCATACTTCAAAGCCATTAAGAGAGGTAGGATTTCTAGGGTATTTAACCAACCAGAACTCCAATCCTCTCCCAGGCAATGAGATAGTGTGGGACCTCGTATGCTCTTTCATCGGTTCCTGTTATATGGGAAAACTCAGTGCCAAACGCTTAATGCACAGACTACCCTATTCCAGTAGCTGAAGTTTATAACTTTTTAGACACTCAACCCACCAGGGGACTCGAACACTGGCCAACAAGGTGGCAGTTGCATGCTGTATCCACTACACCATACTTCAAAGCCATTAGGAGAGGTAGGAATTCTGGGGTATTTAACCAACCAGAACTCCAATCCTCTCCCAGGCAATGAGATAGTGTGGGACCTCGGATGCTCTTTCATCGGTTCCTGTTATATGGGAAAACTCAGTGCCAAATGCTTAATGCACAGACTACCCTATTCCAGTTGCTGAAGTTTATAACTTTTTAGACACTCAACCCACCAGGGGACTCGAACACTGGCCAACAAGGTGGCAGTTGCATGCTGTATCCACTACACCATACTTCAAAGCCATTAAGAGAGGTAGGAATTCTGGGGTATTTAACCAACCAGAACTCCAATCCTCTCCCAGGCAATGAGATAGTGTGGGACCTTGGATGCTCTTTCATCGGTTCCTGTTATATGGGAAAACTCAGTGCCAAATGCTTAATGCACAGACTACCCTATTCCAGTAGCTGAAGTTTATAACTTTTTAGACACTCAACCCACCAGGGGACTCGAACACTGGCCAACAAGGTGGCAGTTGCATGCTGTATCCACTACACCATACTTCAAAGCCATTAAGAGAGGTAGGAATTCTGGGGTATTTAACCAACCAGAACTCCAATCCTCTCCCAGGCAATGAGATAGTGTGGGACCTCGGATGCTCTTTCATCGGTTCCTGTTATATGGGAAAACTCAGTGCCAAATTATTAATGCACAGACTACCCTATTCCAGTAGCTGAAGTTTATATCTTTTTAGACACTCAACCCACCAGGGGACTCGAACACTGGCCAACAAGGTGGCAGTTGCATGCTGTATCCACTACACCATACTTCAAAGCCATTAAGAGAGGTAGGAATTCTGGGGTATTTAACCAACCAGAACTCCAATCCTCTCCCAGGCAATAAGATAGTGTGGGACCTTAGATGCTCTTTCATCGGTTCCTGTTATATGGGAAAACTCAGTGCCAAATGCTTAATGCACAGACTACCCTATTCCAGTAGCTGAAGTTTATAACTTTTTAGACACTCAACCCACTATGGGACTCGAACACTGGCCAACAAGGTGGCAGTTGCATGCTGTATCCACTACACCATACTTCAAAGCCATTAAGAGAGGTAGGATTTCTAGTGTATTTAACCAACCAGAACTCCAATCCTCTCCCAGGCAATGAGATAGTGTGGGACCTCGGATGCTCTTTCATCGGTTCCTGTTATATGGGAAAACTCAGTGCCAAACGCTTAATGCACAGACTACCCTATTCCAGTAGCTGAAGTTTATAACTTTTTAGACACTCAACCCACCAGGGGACTCGAACACTGGCCAACAAGGTGGCAGTTGCATGCTGTATCCACTACACCATACTTCAAAGATATTAGGAGAGGTAGGAATTCTGGGGTATTTAACCAACCAGAACTCCAATCCTCTCCCAGGCAATGAGATAGTGTGGGACCTCTGATGCTCTTTCATCGGTTCCTGTTATATGGGAAAACTCAGTGCCAAATGCTTAATGCACAGACTACCCTATTCCAGTAGCTGAAGTTTATAACTTTTTAGACACTCAACCCACCAGGGGACTCGAACACTGGCCAACAAGGTGGCAGTTGCATGCTGTATCCACTACACCATACTTCAAAGCCATTAGGAGAGGTAGGAATTCTGGGGTATTTAACCAACCAGAACTCCAATCCTCTCCCAGGCAATGAGATAGTGTGGGACCTCAGATGCTCATTCATCGGTTCCTGTTATATGGGAAAACTCAGTGCCAAATGCTTAATGCACAGACTACCCTATTCCAGTTGCTGAAGTTTATAACTTTTTAGACACTCAACCCACCAGGGGACTCGAACACTGGCCAACAAGGTGGCAGTTGCATGCTGTATCCACTACACCATACTTCAAAGCCATTAAGAGAGGTAGGAATTCTGGGGTATTTAACCAACCAGAACTCCAATCCTCTCCCAGGCAATGAGATAGTAGTGGGACCTCGGATGCTCTTTCATCGGTTCCTGTTATATGGGAAAACTCAGTGCCAAATGCTTAATGCACAGACTACCCTATTCCAGTAGCTGAAGTTTATAACTTTTTAGACACTCAACCCACCAGGGGACTCGAACACTGGCCAACAAGGTGGCAGTTGCATGCTGTATCCACTACACCATACTTCAAAGCCATTAAGAGAGGTAGGAATTCTGGGGTATTTAACCAACCAGAACTCCAATCCTCTCCCAGGCAATGAGATAGTGTGGGACCTCGGATGCTCTTTCATCGGTTCCTGTTATATGGGAAAACTCAGTGCCAAATGCTTAATGCACAGACTACCCTATTCCAGTAGCTGAAGTTTATAACTTTTTAGACACTCAACCCACCAGGGGACTCGAACACTGGCCAACAAGGTGGCAGTTGCATGCTGTATCCACTACACCATACTTCAAAGCCATTAAGAGAGGTAGGAATTCTGGGGTATTTAACCAACCAGAACTCCAATCCTCTCCCAGGCAATGAGATAGTGTGGGACCTCGGATGCTCTTTCATCGGTTCCTGTTATATGGGAAAACTCAGTGCCAAATGCTTAATGCACAGACTACCCTATTCCAGTAGCTGAAGTTTATAACTTTTTAGACACTCAACCCACCAGGGGACTCGAACACTGGCCAACAAGGTGGCAGTTGCATGCTGTATCCACTACACCATACTTCAAAGCCATTAAGAGAGGTAGGAATTCTAGGGGTATTTAACCAACCAGAACTCCAATCCTCTCCCAGGCAATGAGATAGTGTGGGACCTCGGATGCTCTTTCATCGGTTCCTGTTATATGGGAAAACTCAGTGCCAAATGCTTAATGCACAGACTACCCTATTCCAGTTGCTGAAGTTTATAACTTTTTAGACACTCAACCCACCAGGGGACTCGAACACTGGCCAACAAGGTGGCAGTTGCATGCTGTATCCACTACACCACACTTCAAAGCCATTAAGTGAGGTAGGAATTCTGGGGTATTTAACCAACCAGAACTCCAATCCTCTCCCAGGCAATGAGATAGTGTGGGACCTCGGATGCTCTTTCATCGGTTCCTGTTATATGGGAAAACTCAGTGCGAAATGCTTAATGCACAGACTACCCTATTCCAGTTGCTGAAGTTTATAACTTTTTAGACACTCAACCCACCAGGGGACTCGAACACTGGCCAACAAGGTGGCAGTTGCATGCTGTATCCACTACACCATACTTCAAAGCCATTAAGAGAGGTAGGAATTCTGGGGTATTTAACCAACCAGAACTCCAATCCTCTCCCAGGCAATGAGATAGTGTGGGACCTCGGATGCTCTTTCATCGGTTCCTGTTATATGGGAAAACTCAGTGCCAAATGCTTAATGCACAGACTACCCTATTCCAGTAGCTGAAGTTTATAACTTTTTAGACACTCAACCCACCAGGGGACTCGAACACTGGCCAACAAGGTGGCAGTTGCATGCTGTATCCACTACACCATACTTCAAAGCCATTAAGAGAGGTAGGAATTCTTGCGTATTTAACCAACCAGAACTCCAATCCTCTCCCAGGCAATGAGATAGTGTGGGACCTCGGATGCTCTTTCATCGGTTCCTGTTATATGGGAAAACTCAGTGCCAAATGCTTAATGCACAGACTACCCTATTCCAGTAGCTGAAGTTTATAACTTTTTAGACACTCAACCCACCAGGGGACTCGAACACTGGCCAACAAGGTGGCAGTTGCATGTTGTATCCACTACACCATACTTCAAAGCCATTAAGAGAGGTAGGAATTCTGGGGTATTTAACCAACCAGAACTCCAATCCTCTCCCAGGCAATGAGATAGTGTGGGACCTCGGATGCTCTTTCATCGGTTCTTGTTATATGGGAAAACTCAGTGCCAAACGCTTAATGCACAGACTACCCTATTCCAGTAGCTGAAGTTTATAACTTTTTAGACACTCAACCCACCAGGGGACTCGAACACTGGCCAACAAGGTGGCAGTTGCATGCTGTATCCACTACACCATACTTCAAAGCCATTAGGAGGGCCAGTGTTCGAGTCCCCTGGTGGGTTGAGTGTCTAAAAAGTTATAAACTTCAGCTACTGGAATAGGGTAGTCTGTGCATTAAGCATTTGGCACTGAGTTTTCCCATATAACAGGAACCGATAAAAGAGCATCCGAGGTCCCACACTATCTCATTGCCTGGGAGAGGATTGGAGTTCTGGTTGGTTAAATACCCCAGAAATCCTACCTCTCTTAATGGCTTTGAAGTATGGTGTAGTGGATACAGCATGCAACTGCCACCTTGTTGGCCAGTGTTCGAGTCCCCTGGTGGGTTGAGTGTCTAAAAAGTTATAAACTTCAGCAACTGGAATAGGGTAGTCTGTGCATTAAGCATTTGGCACTGAGTTTTCCCATATAACAGGAACCGATGAAAGAGCATCCGAGATCCCACACTATCTCATTACCTGGGAGAGGATTGGAGTTCTGGTTGGTTAAATACCCCAGAATTCCTACCTCTCTTAATGGCTTTGAAGTATGGTGTAGTGGATACAGCATGCAACTGCCACCTTGTTGGCCAGTGTTCGAGTCCCCTGGTGGGTTGAGTGTCTAAAAATTTATTAACTTCAGCTACTGGAATAGGGTAGTCTGTGCATTAAGCATTTTGCACTGAGTTTTCCCATATGACAGGAACCGATGAAAGAGCATCCGAGGTCCCACACTATCTCATTGCCTGGGAGAGGATTGGAGTTCTGGTACGTTAAATACCCCAGAAATCCTACCTCTCTTAATGGCTTTGAAGTATGGTGTAGTGGATACAGCATGCAACTGCCACCTTGTTGGCCAGTGTTCGAGTCCCCTGGTGGGTTGAGTGTCTAAAAAGTTATAAACTTCAGCAACTGGAATAGGGTAGTCTGTGCATTAAGCATTTGGCACTGAGTTTTCCCATATAACAGGAACCGATGAAAGAGCATCCGAGGTCCCACACTATCTCATTGCCTGGGAGAGGATTGGAGTTCTGCTTGGTTAAATACCCTAGAAATCCTACCTCTCTTAATGGCTTTGAAGTATGGTGTAGTGGATACAGCATGCAACTGCCACCTTGTTGGCCAGTGTTCGAGTCCCCTGGTGGGTTGAGTGTCTAAAAAGTTATAAACTTCAGCTACTGGAATAGGGTAGTCTGTGCATTAAGCATTTGGCACTGAGTTTTCCCATTTACCTGGGAGAGGATTGGAGTTCTGGTTGGTTAAATACCCCAGAATTCCTACCTCTCTTAATGGCTTTGAAGTATGGTGTAGTGGATACAGCATGCAACTGCCACCTTGTTGGCCAGTGTTCGAGTCCCCTGGTGGGTTGAGTGTCTAAAAATTTATAAACTTCAGCTACTGGAATAGGGTAGTCTGTGCATTAAGCATTTGGCACTGAGTTTTCCCATATAACAGGAACCGATGAAAGAGCATCCGAGGTCCCACACTATCTCATTGCCTGGGAGAGGATTGGAGTTCTGGTACGTTAAATACCCCAGAAATCCTACCTCTCTTAATGGCTTTGAAGTATGGTGTAGTGGATACAGCATGCAACTGCCACCTTGTTGGCCAGTGTTCGAGTCCCCTGGTGGGTTGAGTGTCTAAAAAGTTATAAACTTCAGCAACTGGAATAGGGTAGTCTGTGCATTAAGCATTTAGCACTGAGTTTTCCCATATAACAGGAACCGATGAAAGAGCATCCGAGGTCCCACACTATCTCATTGCCTGGGAGAGGATTGGAGTTCTGGTTGGTTAAATACCCTAGAAATCCTACCTCTCTTAATGGCTTTGAAGTATGGTGTAGTGGATACAGCATGCAACTGCAACCTTGTTGGCCAGTGTTCGAGTCCCCTGGTGGGTTGAGTGTCTAAAAAGTTATAAACTTCAGCTACTGGAATAGGGTAGTCTGTGCATTAAGCATTTGGCACTGAGTTTTCCAATATAACAGGAACCGATGAAAGAGCATCCGAGGTCCCACACTATCTCATTGCCTGGGAGAGGATTGGAGTTCTGGTTGGTTAAATACCCCAGAATTCCTACCTCTCTTAATGGCCTTGAAGTATGGTGTAGTGGATACAGCATGCAACTGCCACCTTGTTGGCCAGTGTTCGAGTCCCCTGGTGGGTTGAGTGTCTAAAAAGTTATAAACTTCAGCAACTGGAATAGGGTAGTCTGTGCATTAAGCATTTGGCACTGAGTTTTCCCATATAACAGGAACCGATGAAAGAGCATCCGAGGTCCCACACTATCTCATTGCCTGGGAGAGGATTGGAGTTCTGGTTGGTTAAATACCCCAGAATTCCTACCTCTCCTAATGGCTTTGAAGTATGGTGTAGTGGATACAGCATGCAACTGCCACCTTGTTGGCCAGTGTTCGAGTCCCCTGGTGGGTTGAGTGTCTAAAAAGTTATAAACTTCAGCAACTGGAATAGGGTAGTCTGTGCATTAAGCATTTGGCACTGAGTTTTCCCATATAACAGGAACCGATGAAAGAGCATCCGAGGTCCCACACTATCTCATTGCCTGGGAGAGGATTGGAGTTCTGGTTGGTTAACTACCCCAGAATTCCTACCTCTCCTAATAGCTTTGAAGTATGGTGTAGTGGATACAGCATGCAACTGCCACCTTGTTGGCCAGTGTTCGAGTCCCCTGGTGGGTTGAGTGTCTAAAAATTTATAAACTTCAGCTACTGGAATAGGGTAGTCTGTGCATTAAGCATTTGGCACTGAGTTTTCCCATATAACAGGGTCTAAAAAGTTATAAACTTCAGCTACTGGAATAGGGTAGTCTGTGCATTAAGCATTTGGCACAGAGTTTTCCCATATAACAGGAACCGATGAAAGAGCATCCGAGGTCCCACACTATCTCATTGCCTGGGAGAGGATTGGAGTTCTGGTTGGTTAAATACCCCAGAAATCCTACCTCTCTTAATGGCTTTGAAGTATGGTGTAGTGGATACAGCATGCAACTGCCACCTTGTTGGCCAGTGTTCGAGTCCCCTGGTGGGTTGAGTGTCTAAAAAGTTATAAACTTCAGCTACTGGAATAGGGTAGTCTGTGCATTAAGCATTTGGCACTGAGTTTTCCAATATAACAGGAACCGATGAAAGAGCATCCGAGGTCCCACACTATCTCATTGCCTGGGAGAGGATTGGAGTTCTGGTTGGTTAAATACCCCAGAATTCCAACCTCTCCTAATGGCTTTGAAGTATGGTGTAGTGGATACAGCATGCAACTGCCACCTTGTTGGCCAGTGTTCGAGTCCCCTGGTGGGTTGAGTATCTAAAAAGTTATAAACTTCAGCTACTGGAATAGGGTAGTCTGTGCATTAAGCATTTGGCACTGAGTTTTCTCATATAACAGGAACCGATGAAAGAGCATCCGAGGTCCCACACTATCTCATTGCCTGGGAGAGGATTGGAGTTCTGGTTGGTTAAATACCCCAGAATTCCTGCCTCTCATAATGGCTTTGAAGTATGTTGTAGTGGATACAGCATGCAACTGCCACCTTGTTGGCCAGTGTTCGAGTCCCCTGGTGGGTTGAGTGTCTAAAAAGTTATAAACTTCAGCAACTGGAATAGGGTAGTCTGTGCATTAAGCATTTGGCACTGAGTTTTCCCATATAACAGGAACCGATGAAAGAGCATCCGAGGTCCCACACTATCTCATTGCCTGGGAGAGGATTGGAGTTCTGGTTGGTTAAATACCCCAGAATTCCTACCTCTCCTAATGGCTTTGAAGTATGGTGTAGTGGATACAGCATGCAACTGCCACCTTGTTGGCCAGTGTTCGAGTTCCCTGGTGGGTTGAGTGTCTAAAAATTTATAAACTTCAGCTACTGGAATAGGGTAGTCTGTGCATTAAGCATTTGGCACTGAGTTTTCCCATATAACAGGAACCGATGAAAGAGCATCCGAGGTCCCACACTATCTCATTGCCTGGGAGAGGATTGGAGTTCTGGTTGGTTAAAAACCCCAGAATTCCTACCTCTCCTAATGGCTTTGAAGTATGGTGTAGTGGATACAGCATGCAACTGCCACCTTGTTGGCCAGTGTTCGAGTCCCCTGGTGGGTTGAGTGTCTAAAAAGTTATAAACTTCAGCAACTGGAATAGGGTAGTCTGTGCATTAAGCATTTGGCACTGAGTTTTCCCATATAACAGGAACCGATGAAAGAGCATCCGAGGTCCCACACTATCTCATTGCCTGGGAGAGGATTGGAGTTCTGGTTGGTTAACTACCCCAGAATTCCTACCTCTCCTAATAGCTTTGAAGTATGGTGTAGTGGATACAGCATGCAACTGCCACCTTGTTGGCCAGTGTTCGAGTCCCCTGGTGGGTTGAGTGTCTAAAAATTTATAAACTTCAGCTACTGGAATAGGGTAGTCTGTGCATTAAGCATTTGGCACTGAGTTTTCCCATATAACAGGGTCTAAAAAGTTATAAACTTCAGCTACTGGAATAGGGTAGTCTGTGCATTAAGCATTTGGCACTGAGTTTTCCCATATAACAGGAACCGATGAAAGAGCATCCGAGGTCCCACACTATCTCATTGCCTGGGAGAGGATTGGAGTTCTGGTTGGTTAAATACCCCAGAAATCCTACCTCTCTTAATGGCTTTGAAGAATGGTGTAGTGGATACAGCATGCAACTGCCACCTTGTTGGCCAGTGTTCGAGTCCCTTGGTGGGTTGAGTGTCTAAAAAGTTATAAACTTCAGCTACTGGAATAGGGTAGTCTGTGCATTAAGCATTTGGCACTGAATTTTCCCATATAACAGGAACCGATGAAAGAGCATCCGAGGTCCCACACTATCTCATTGCCTGGGAGAGGATTGGAGTTCTGGTTGGTTAAATACCCCAGAATTCCTACCTCTCTTAATGGCTTTGAAGTATGGTGTAGTGGATACAGCATGCAACTGCCACCTTGTTGGCCAGTGTTCGAGTCCCCTGGTGGGTTGAGTGTCTAAAAAGTTATAAACTTCAGCAACTGGAATAGGGTAGTCTGTGCATTAAGCATTTGGCACTGAGTTTTCCCATATAACAGGAACCGATGAAAGAGCATCCGAGGTCCCACACTATCTCATTGCCTGGGAGAGGATTGGAGTTCTGGTTGGTTAAATACCCCAGAATTCCTACCTCTCCTAATGGCTTTGAAGTATGGTGTAGTGGATACAGCATGCAACTGCCACCTTGTTGGCCAGTGTTCGAGTCCCCTGGTGGGTTGAGTGTCTAAAAAGTTATAAACTTCAGCTACTGGAATAGGGTAGTCTGTGCATTAAGCGTTTGGCACTGAGTTTTCTCATATAACAGGAACCGATGAAAGAGCATCCGAGGTCCCACACTATCTCATTGCCTGGGAGAGGATTGGAGTTCTGGTTGGTTAAATACCCCAGAATTCCTACCTCTCCTAATGGCTTTGAAGTATGGTGTAGTGGATACAGCATGCAACTGCCACCTTGTTGGCCAGTGTTCGAGTCCCCTGGTGGGTTGAGTGTCTAAAAAGTTATAAACTTCAGCTACTGGAATAGGGTAGTCTGTGCATTAAGCGTTTGGCACTGAGTTTTCCCATATAACAGGAACCGATGAAAGAGCATCCGAGGTCCCACACTATCTCATTGCCTGGGAGAGGATTGGAGTTCTGGTTGGTTAAATACCCTAGAAATCCTACCTCTCTTAATGGCTTTGAAGTATGGTGTATTGGATACAGAATGCAACTGCCACCTTGTTGGCCAGTGTTTGAGTCCCCTGGTGGGTTGAGTGTCTAAAAAGTTATAAACTTCAGCTACTGGAATAGGGTAGTCTGTGCATTAAGCATTTGGCACTGAGTTTTCCCATATAACAGGAAACGATGAAAGAGCATCCGAGGTCCCACACTATCTCATTGCCTGGGAGAGGATTGGAGTTCTGGTTGGTTAAATACCCCAGAAATCCTACCTCTCTTAATGGCTTTGAAGTATGGTGTAGTGGATACAGCATGCAACTGCCACCTTGTTGGCCAGTGTTCGAGTCCCCTGGTGGGTTGAGTGTCTAAAAAGTTATAAACTTCAGCAACTGGAATAGGGTAGTCTGTGCATTAAGCATTTGGCACTGAGTTTTCCCATATAACAGGAACCGATGAAAGAGCATCCGAGGTCCCACACTATCTCATTGCGTGGGAGAGGATTGGAGTTCTGGTTGATTAAATACCCTAGAATTCCTACCTCTCTTAATGGCTTTGAAGTATGGTGTAGTGGATACAGCATGCAACTGCCACCTTGTTGGCCAGTGTTCGAGTCCCCTGGTGGGTTGAGTGTCTAAAAAGTTAAAAACTTCAGCTACTGGAATAGGGTAGTCTGTGCATTAAGCATTTGGCACTGAGTTTTCCCATATAACAGGAACCAATGAAAGAGCATCCGAGGTCCCACACTATCTCATTGCCTGGGAGAGGATTGGAGTTCTGGTTGGTTAAATACCCCAGAAATCCTACCTCTCTTAATGGCTTTGAAGTATGGTGTAGTGGATACAGCATGCAACTGCCACCTTGTTGGCCAGTGTTCGAGTCCCCTGGTGGGTTGAGTGTCTAAAAAGTTATAAACTTCAGCAACTGGAATAGGGTAGTCTGTGCATTAAGCATTTGGCACTGAGTTTTCCCATATAACAGGAACCGATGAAAGAGCATCCGAGGTCCCACACTATCTCATTGCCTGGGAGAGGATTGGAGTTCTGGTTGGTTAAATACCCCAGAATTCCTACCTCTCTTAATGGCTTTGAAGTATGGTGTAGTGGATACAGCATGCAACTGCCACCTTGTTGGCCAGTGTTCGAGTCCCCTGGTGGGTTGAGTGTCTAAAAAGTTATAAACTTCAGCTACTGGAATAGGGTAGTCTGTGCATTAAGCATTTGGCACTGAGTTTTCCCATATAACAGGAACCGATGAAAGAGCATCCGAGGTCCCACACTATCTCATTGCCTAAGAGAGGATTGGAGTTCTGGTTGGTTAAATACCCCAGAATTCCTACCTCTCTTAATGGCTTTGAAGTATGGTGTAGTGGATACAGCATGCAACAGCCACCTTGTTGGCCAGTGTTCGAGTCCCCTGGTGGGTTGAGTGTCTAAAAAGTTATAAACTTCAGCAACTGGAATAGGGTAGTCTGTGCATTAGGCATTTGGCACTGAGTTTTCCCATATAACAGGAACCGATGAAAGAGCATCCGAGGTCCCACACTATCTCATTGCCTGGGAGAGGATTGGAGTTCTGGTTGGTTAAATACCCCAGAATTCCTACCTCTCCTAATGGCTTTGAAGTATGGTGTAGTGGATACAGCATGCAACTGCCACCTTGTTGGCCAGTGTTCGAGTCCCCTGGTGGGTTGAGTGTCTAAAAAGTTATAAACTTCAGCTACTGGAATAGGGTAGTCTGTGCATTAAGCGTTTGGCACTGAGTTTTCCCATATAACAGGAACCGATGAAAGAGCATCCGAGGTCCCACACTATCTCATTGCCTGGGAGAGGATTGGAGTTCTGGTTGGTTAAATACCCCAGAATTCCTACCTCTCCTAATGGCTTTGAAGTATGGTGTAGTGGATACAGCATGCAACTGCCACCTTGTTGGCCAGTGTTCGAGTCCCCTGGTGGGTTGAGTGTCTAAAAAGTTATAAACTTCAGCTACTGGAATAGGGTAGTCTGTACATTAAGCGTTTGGCACTGAGTTTTCCCATATAACAGGAACCGATGAAAGAGCATCCGAGGTCCCACACTATCTCATTGCCTGGGAGAGGATTGGAGTTCTGGTTGGTTAAATACCCTAGAAATCCTACCTCTCTTAATGGCTTTGAAGTATGGTGTATTGGATACAGAATGCAACTGCCACCTTGTTGGCCAGTGTTCGAGTCCCCTGGTGGGTTGAGTGTCTAAAAAGTTATAAACTTCAGCTACTGGAATAGGGTAGTCTGTGCATTAAGCATTTGGCACTGAGTTTTCCCATATAACAGGAACCGATGAAAGAGCATCCGAGGTCCCACACTATCTCATTGCCTGGGAGAGGATTGGAGTTCTGGTTGGTTAAATACCCCAGAAATCCTACCTCGCTTAATGGCTTTGAAGTATGGTGTAGTGGATACAGCATGCAACTGCCACCTTGTTGGCCAGTGTTCGAGTCCCCTGGTGGGTTGAGTGTCTAAAAAGTAATAAACTTCAGCTACTGGAATAGGGTAGTCTGTGCATTAAGCATTTGGCACTGAGTTTTCCCATATAACAGGAACCGATGAAAGAGCATCCGAGGTCCCACACTATCTCATTGCCTGGGAGAGGATTGGAGTTCTGGTTGGTTAAATACCCTAGAAATCCTCCATCTCTTAATGGCTTTGAAGTATGGTGTTTTGGATACAGCATGCAACTGCCACCTTGTTGGCCAGTGTTCGAGTCCCCTGGTGGGTTGAGTGTCTAAAAAGTTATAAACTTCAGCTACTGGAATAGGGTAGTCTGTGCATTAAGCATTTGGCACTGAGTTTTCCCATATAACAGGAACCGATGAAAGAGCATCCGAGGTCCCACACTATCTCATTGCCTGGGAGAGGATTGGAGTTCTGGTTGGTTAAATACCCCAGAAATCCTACCTCGCTTAATGGCTTTGAAGTATGGTGTAGTGGATACAGCATGCAACTGCCACCTTGTTGGCCAGTGTTCGAGTCCCCTGGTGGGTTGAGTGTCTAAAAAGTTATAAACTTCAGCTACTGGAATAGGGTAGTCTGTGCATTAAGCATTTGGCACTGAGTTTTCCCATA
>NW_027190741.1:0-27946 GCF_040958095.1 Procambarus clarkii
CACCACACATACAGACCACCACCACCACACATATAGACCTCCACCACCACACATACAGACCACCACCACAACACATACAGACCACCACCACCACACATACAGACCACCACCACCACACATACAGACCTCCACTACCACACATACAGACCACCACCACACATGCAGACCACCACCACACATACAGGCCCACCACCACACATACAGACCTCCACCACCATACATACAGACCACCTCCACCACACATACAGACCACCACAACCACACATACAGACCACCACCACCACCACACATACAGACCTCCACCACACATACAGGCCCACCACCACACATACAGACCACCTCCACCACACATACAGACCACCACCACTACACATACAGACCTCCACCACCACACATACAGACCTCCACCACCACACATACAGACCACCACCACCACACATACAGGCCTCCACCACCACACATACAGACCTCCACCACCACACATACAGACCTCCACCACCACACATACAGACCACCACCACCACACATACAGACCACCACCACCACACATACAGACCACCACCACCACACATACAGACCACCACTACCACACATACAGACCTCCACCACCACACATACAGACCACCACCACCACACATACAGCCCTCCACCACACATACAGGCCCACCACCACACATACAGACCTCCACCACACATACAGACCACCACCACCACACATACAGACCTCCACCACCACACATACAGCCCTCCACCACACACACAGGCCCACCACCACACATACAGACCTCCACTACACATACAGACCACCACCACCACACATACAGACCTCCACCACCACACATACAGACCACCACCACCACACATACAGGCCCACCACCACCACACATACAGACCCACCACCACCACACATACAGACCACCACCACCACACATACAGGCCTCCACCACCACACATACAGACCACCACCACCACACATACAGACCACCACCACCACACATACAGGCCTCCACCACCACACATACAGACCTCCAGCACCACACATACAGACCATCACCACCACACATACAGACCCACCACCACCACACATACAGACCACCACCACCACACATACAGGCCTCCACCACCAAACATACAGGCTTCCATCACCACACATACAGGCCTCCACTACCACACATACAGGCCCACCACCACACATACAGGCCTCCACCACCACACATACAGACCACCACCACACATACAGACCACCACTACCACACATACAGGCCCACCACCACACATACAGGCCTCCACCACCACACATACAGACCTCCACCACCACACATACAGACTTCCACCACCACACATACAGACTTCCACCACCACACATACAGACCACCACAACCACACTTACAGACCCACCACCACCACACATATAGACCCACCACCACCACACATACAGATCACCACCACCACACATACAATCATCCACCACCACACATACAGACCCACCACCACACATACAGACCCACCACCACACATACAGCCCTCCACCACCACACATACAGACCTCCACCACCACACATACAGACCTCCACCACCACACATACAGACCACCACCACCACACATACAGGCCTCCACCACCACACATACAGGCCTCCATCACCACCCATACAGGCCTCCACTACCACACATTCAGGTCTCCACCACCACACATACAGACCACCACCACCACACATACAGACCACCACCACCACACATACAGGCCTCCACCACCACACATACAGGCCTCCACCACCACACATACAGGCCTCCTCCACCACACATACAGACCACCACCACCACACATACAGACCCACCACCACCACACTTACAGACCCACCACCACCACACTTACAGACAACCACCACCACACATACAGACCACCACCACACATACAGACCACCACCACCACACATACAGACCAACACCACCACACATACAGGCCACCACCACCACACATACAGACCTCCACCACCACACATACAGACCTCCACCACCACACATACAGACCCACCACTACCACACATACAGACCTCCACCACCACACATACAGACCTCCACCACCACACATACAGACCACCACCACCACACATACAGACCACCACTACCACACATACAGGCCCACCACCACACATACAGGCCTCCACCACCACACATACAGACCTCCACCACCACACATACAGACCACCACTACCACACATACAGACCACCACTACCACACATACAGGCCCACCACCACACATACAGGCCTCCACCACCACACATACAGACCACCACCACCACACATACAGGCCTCCACCACCACACATACAGACCTCCACCACCACACATACAGACCTCCACCACCACACATACAGACCACCACCACCACACATACAGACCCACCACCACCACACATACAGACCCACCACCACCACACATACAGACCACCACCACCAGACATACAGGCCTCCACCACCACACATACAGACCCACCACCACACATACAGACCTCCACCACCACACATACAGACCTCCACCACCACACATACAGACCTCCACCACCACACATACAGACCCACCACTACCACACATAAAAACCTCCACCACCACACATACAGACCTCCACCACCACACATACAGACCACCACCACCACCACACATACAGACCCACCACCACACATACAGGCCCACCACCACACATACAGGCCCACCACCACCACACATACAGACCTCCACTACCACATATACAGACCTCCACTACCACACATACAGACCTCCACCACCACACATACAGACCTCCACCACCACACATACAGACCACCACCACCACACATACAGACCACCACCACCACACATACAGACCCACCTCCACACATACAAACCTCCACCACCACACATACAGACCCACCACCACCACACATACAGACCCACCACCACCAAACATACCGGCCTCCACCATCACCCATACAGACCTCCACCACCACACATACAGACCCACCACCACACATACAGGCCCACCACCACACATAGAGGCCCACCACCACCACCACACATACAGGCCCACCACCACACATACATTCCTTCACCACCACACATACAGACCTCCACCACCACACATACAGACCTCCACCACCACACATACAGACCTCCACCACCACACATACAGACCACCACCACCACACATACAGACCCACCACCACCACACATACAGACCCACCACCACCACACATACAGACCACCACCACCACACATACAGGCCCACCACCACCACACATACATACCACTACCACACATACAGACCTCCACCACCACACATACAGACCCACCATCACACATACAGGCCCACCACCACATATACAGGCCCACCACCACCACACATACAGACCCACCACCACCACACATACAGGCCCACCACCACCACACATACAGACCCACCACCACCACCACCACACATACAGACCACCACTACACATACAAGCCCACCACCACCACACATACAGACCCACCACCACCACACATACAGACCACCACTACCACACATACAGGCCCACCACCACACATACAGGCCTCCACCACCACAAATACAGACCTCCACCACCACACATACAGACCACCACTACCACACATACAGACCCCCACTTCCACAGGCCCACCACCACACATACAGGCCTTCACCACCACACATACAGACCACCACCACCACACATACAGGCCTCCACCACCACACATACAGACCTCCACCACCACACATACAGACCTCCACCACCACACATGCAGACCACCACCACCACACATACAGACCCACCACCACCACACATACAGACCCACCACCAACACACATACAGACCACCACCACCAGACATACAGGCCTCCACCACCACACATACAGACCCCACCACCACACATACAGACCTCCACCACCACACATACAGACCTCCACCACCACACATACAGACCTCCACCACCACACATACAGACCCACCACTACCACACATAAAAACCTCCACCACCACACATACAGACCTCCACCACCACACATACAGACCACCACCACCACCACACATACAGACCCACCACCACACATACAGGCCCACCACCACACATACAGGCCCACCACCACCACACATACAGACCTCCACTACCACATATACAGACCTCCACTACCACACATACAGACCTCCACTACCACACATACAGACCTCCACCACCACACATACAAACCTCCACCACCACACATACAGACCACCACCACCACACATACAGACCACCACCACCACACATACAGACCCACCTCCACACATACAAACCTCCACCACCACACATACAGACCCACCACCACCACACATACAGACCCACCACCACCAAACATACCGGCCTCCACCATCACCCATACAGACCTCCACCACCACACATACAGACCCACCACCACACATACAGGCCCACCACCACACATAGAGGCCCACCACCACCACCATACATACAGGCCCACCACCACACATACATTCCTTCACCACCACACATACAGACCTCCACCACCACACATACAGACCTCCACCACCACACATACAGACCTCCACCACCACACATCCAGACCACCACCACCACACATACAGACCCACCACCACCACACATACAGACCCACCACCACCACACATACAGACCACCACCACCACACATACAGACCACCACCACCACACATACAGGCCCACCACCACCACACATACAGACCACTACCACACATACAGACCTCCACCACCACACATACAGACCCACCATCACACATACAGGCCCACCACCACACATACAGGCCCACCACCACCACACATACAGACCCACCACCACCACACATACAGGCCCACCACCACCACACATACAGACCCACCACCACCACCACCACACATACAGACCACCACCACACATACAAGCCCACCACCACCACACATACAGACCCACCACCACCACACATACAGACCCACCACCACCACACATACAGACCCACCACCACCACACATACAGACCCACCACCACCACACATACAGACCCACCACCACCACACATACAGGCCCACCACCACCACACATACAGACCACCACCACCACACATACAGGCCTCCACCACCACACATACAGACCTCCACCACCACACATACAGACCTCCACCACCACACATACAGACCTCCACCACCACACATACAGACCACCACCACCACACATACAGACCACCACCACCACACATACAGTCCTCCACCACCACACATACAGACCACAACCACCACACATACAGACCTCCACCACCACACATACAGACCTCCACCACCACACATACAGACCACCACACATACTGACCACCACACATACAGACCACCACCACACATACAGACCTCCACCACCACACATACAGACCTCCACTACCACACATACAGACCACCACCACCACACATACAGACCACCACCACCACACATACAGACCACCACCACCACACATACAGACCACCACTACCACACATACAGACCTCCACTACCACACATACAGACCACCACCACACATACAGACCTCCAATACCACACATACAGACCTCCACCACCACACATACAGGCCTCCACCACCACACATACAGACCTCCACTACCACACATACAGACCACCACCACCACACATACAGACCACCACCACCACACATACAGACCTCCACTACCACACATACAGACCACCACCACACATACAGACCTCCACTACCACACATACAGACCTCCACCACCACACATACAGGCCCACCACCACCACACATACAGACCAACACCACCACACATACAGACCTCCACCACCACACATACAGACCTCCACCACCACACATACAGACCTCCACCACCACACATACAGACTACCACCACCACACATACAGCCCTCCACCACACATAAAGGCCCACCACCACACATACAGACCTCCACCACACATACAGACCACCACCACCACACATACAGACCACCACCACCACACATACAGGCCACCACCACCACACATACAGACCAGCACCACCACACATACAGACCAGCACCACCACACATACAGACCTCCACCACTACACATACAGACCACCACCACCACACATACAGACCTCCACCACACATACAGGCCCACCACCACACATACAGACCACCTCCACCACACATACAGACCACCACCACCACACATACAGACCACCACCACCACACATATAGACCTCCACCACCACACATACAGACCACCACCACCACACATACAGACCACCACCACCACACATACAGACCACCACCACCACACATACAGACCACCACCACCACACATACAGACCTCCACTACCACACATACAGACCACCACCACACATGCAGACCACCACCACACATACAGGCCCACCACCACACATACAGACCTCCACCACCATACATACAGACCACCTCCACCACACATACAGACCACCACCACCACACATACAGACCACCACCACCACCACACATACAGACCTCCACCACACATACAGGCCCACCACCACACATACAGACCACCTCCACCACACATACAGACCACCACCACTACACATACAGACCTCCACCACCACACATACAGACCTCCACCACCACACATACAGACCACCACCACCACACATACAGGCCTCCACCACCACACATACAGACCTCCACCACCACACATACAGACCTCCACCACCACACATACAGACCACCACCACCACACATACAGACCACCACCACCACACATACAGACCACCACCACCACACATACAGACCACCACTACCACACATACAGACCTCCACCACCACACATACAGACCACCACCACCACACATACAGCCCTCCACCACACATACAGGCCCACCACCACACATACAGACCTCCACCACACATACAGACCACCACCACCACACATACAGACCTCCACCACCACACATACAGACCACCACCACCACACATACAGCCCTCCACCACACACACAGGCCCACCACCACACATACAGACCTCCACTACACATACAGACCACCACCACCACACATACAGACCTCCACCACCACACATACAGACCACCACCACCACACATACAGGCCCACCACCACCACACATACAGACCCACCACCACCACACATACAGACCACCACCACCACACATACAGGCCTCCACCACCACACATACAGACCACCACCACCACACATACAGACCACCACCACCACACATACAGGCCTCCACCACCACACATACAGACCTCCAGCACCACACATACAGACCATCACCACCACACATACAGACCCACCACCACCACACATACAGACCACCACCACCACACATACAGGCCTCCACCACCAAACATACAGGCTTCCATCACCACACATACAGGCCTCCACTACCACACATACAGGCCCACCACCACACATACAGGCCTCCACCACCACACATACAGACCTCCACCACCACACATACAGACCACCACTACCACACATACAGGCCCACCACCACACATACAGGCCTCCACCACCACACATACAGACCTCCACCACCACACATACAGACTTCCACCACCACACATACAGACCTCCACCACCACACATACAGACCACCACAACCACACATACAGACCCACCACCACCACACATATAGACCCACCACCACCACACATACAGACCACCACCACCACACATACAATCATCCACCACCACACATACAGACCCACCACCACACATACAGACCCACCACCACACATACAGACCCACCACCACACATACAGCCCTCCACCACCACACATACAGACCTCCACCACCACACATACAGACCTCCACCACCACACATACAGACCACCACCACCACACATACAGGCCTCCACCACCACACATACAGGCCTCCATCACCACCCATACAGGCCTCCACCACCACACATTCAGGTCTCCACCACCACACATACAGACCACCACCACCACACATACAGACCACCACCACCACACATACAGACCACCACCACCACACATACAGGCCTCCACCACCACACATACAGGCCTCCACCACCACACATACAGACCCACCATCACACATACAGGCCCACCACCACACATACAGGCCCACCACCACCACACATACAGACCCACCACCACCACACATACAGGCCCACCACCACCACACATACAGACCCACCACCACCACCACCACACATACAGACCACCACCACACATACAAGCCCACCACCACCACACATACAGACCCACCACCACCACACATACAGACCCACCACCACCACACATACAGACCCACCACCACCACACATACAGGCCCACCACCACCACACATACAGGCCCACCACCACCACACATACAGACCACCACCACCACACATACAGGCCTCCACCACCACACATACAGACCTCCACCACCACACATACAGACTTCCACCACCACACATACAGACCTCCACCACCACACATACAGACCACCACCACCACACATACAGGCCTCCACCACCACACATACAGACCACCACCACACATACAGACCACCACTACCACACATACAGGCCCACCACCACACATACAGGCCTCCACCACCACACATACAGGCCCACCACCACACATACAGACCACCACCACCACACATACAGACCCACCACCACCACACATACAGGCCCACCACCACCACACATACAGACCCACCACCACCACCACCACCACACATACAGACCACCACCACACATACAAACCCACCACCACCACACATACAGACCCACCACCACCACACATACAGACCCACCACCACCACACATACAGACCCGCCACCACCACACATACAGACCCACCACCACCACACATACAGGCCCACCACCACCACACATACAGACCACCACCACCACACATACAGACCACCACCACCACACATACAGGCCTCCACCACCACACATACAGACCTCCACCACCACACATACAGACCTCCACCACCACACATACAGACCTCAACCACCACACATACAGACCACCACCACCACACATACAGACCACCACCACCACACATACAGACCTCCACCACCACTCATACAGACCACAACCACCACACATACAGACCTCCACCACCACACATACAGACCTCCACCACCACACATACAGACCACCACACATACTGACCACCACACATACAGACCACCACCACACATACAGACCACCACCACCACACATACAGACCACCACCACCACACATACAGACCTCCACTACCACACATACAGACCACCACCACCACACATACAGACCACCACCACCACACATACAGACCACCACCACCACACATACAGACCACCACTACCACACATACAGACCTCCACTACCACACATACAGACCACCACCACACATACAGACCTCCAATACCACACATACAGACCTCCACCACCACACATACAGGCCTCCACCACCACACATACAGACCTCCACTACCACACATACAGACCACCACCACCACACATACAGACCACCAACACCACACATACAGACCTCCACTACCACACATACAGACCACCACCACACATACAGACCTCCACTACCACACATACAGACCTCCACTACCACACATACAGACCTCCACCACCACACATACAGGCCCACCACCACCACACATACAGACCACCACCACCACACATACACACCTCCACCACAACACATACAGGCCTCAACCACCACACATACAGACCTCCACCACCACACATACAGACCACCACCACCACACATACAGCCCTCCACCACACATACAGGCCCACCACCACACATACAGACCTCCACCACACATACAGACCACCACCACCACACATACAGACCTCCACCACTACACATACAGACCACCACCACCACACATACAGGCCACCACCACCACACATACAGACCACCACCACCACACATACAGACCAGCACCACCACACATACAGACCTCCACCACTACACATACAGACCACCACCACCACACATACAGACCTCCACCACACATACAGGCCCACCACCACACATACAGACCACCTCCACCACACATACAGACCACCACCACCACACATACAGACCACCACCACCACACATATAGACCTCCACCACCACACATACAGACCACCACCACCACACATACAGACCACCACCACCACACATACAGACCACCACCACCACACATACAGACCTCCACTACCACACATACAGACCACCACCACACATGCAGACCACCACCACACATACAGGCCCACCACCACACATACAGACCTCCACCACCACACATACAGACCACCTCCACCACACATACAGACCACCACCACCACACATACAGACCACCACCACCACCACACATACAGACCTCCACCACACATACAGGCCCACCGCCACACATACAGGCCACCTCCACCATACATACAGACCACCACCACCACACATACAGACCTCCACCACCACACATACAGACCTCCACCACCACACATACAGACCACCACCACCACACATACAGGCCTCCACCACCACACATACAGACCTCCACCACCACACATACAGACCTCCACCACCACACATACAGACCTCCACCACCACACATACAGACCACCACCACCACACATACAGACCACCACCACCACACATACAGACCACCACCACCACACATACAGACCACCACTACCACACATACAGACCTCCACTACCACACATACAGACTACCACCACACATACAGACCTCCACTACCACACATACAGACCTCCATCACCATACATACAGGCCTCCACTCCCACACATACAGACCTCCACCACCACACATACAGACCTCCACTACCACACATACAGACCACCACCACCACACATACAGACCACCACCACCACACATACAGACCACCACCACCACACATACAGGCCTCCACCACCAAACATACAGGCTTCCATCACCACACATACAGGCCTCCACTACCACACATACAGGCCCACCACCACACATACAGGCCTCCACCACCACACATACAGACCTCCACCACCACACATACAGACTCCACCACCACACATACAGACCTCCACCACCACACATACAGACCACCACAACCACACATACAGACCCACCACCACCACACATACTAGACCCACCACCACCACACATACAGACCACCACCACCATGTTACCTATCGTACGTTACGGCTCGTGATCCTACAGCAGCCAAACTTTAATAAGTCTAGGGATACGACACAACTGCTGTTCTCAATAGCGAATCACCAGTATAACCCCTTAATAGGTAATGAGCATAAAATAGAATCTTCATAGGACTGAAGAATAAAGACACTAAGTATATATATATATATAATATTATATTAAATAAATCTCAAAAGCAAACAGATGATTATATGGTCACAATATATCACATTAAAAATATCACTGTAACTTCCAGACATTAAATCAATACTAAGAATAATTATGGCTATGACAGAACAAATGAACTTAACTTCAACAAGTGTTATCTCCCTGGTTTCTGCTCAGCTACTGAACTACATCACGCGAGAATCAAAAGAGATTGCCTCGCCCCGCGAATAAATTGCCAAAGTTACAATATTTATTATTTCAACAATGGAGCACTACATTGTGACAAGAGTAATCTTAAACTAACTTAATGAATAATTAGTACATATTGATATAGACAAACAAAAGTAATTATTCTTTACATAGTAATTAAAATATGCATACAGAAGGAAATAATGGCATGCACACCCCAGCAACGGACGATCCCACGACAATTTGCCAGATACAGTTCACTCAATTATTATTTCACTCTGTTACCCACTTATGATCACATATAAATCATTAGTTCCCGTGGGAAAACTGATCACACAAAGAAATAAACAATCATTCCACGATACGCTGGGCCTAACGCCAACACTGTAACATGAATGTGCATTTGCATAGAACATATAAGTATAACAATATACATGCTTGTAATTTACATACAATTATAAATGTACATATTAATATATTCACTTACGTATCTTATAAGGGTACGTAACACTTCCACCTCCAAGAAAAAAAATGCAATGGATTGAAGATCAATGGCATTTTTTCAGAAGTAAAAATGTTAAGTAAAAAGAAACATTTCATTTATGGTACATCAAAACTTCTTGATAAAGCATCAGCAATAACATTTTGTCTGCCTGGAATATGTTTGATTTCTACATTAAATTCCTGCAAAAACAATGACCAGCGCAGAATTCGTTGGTTCTTGACTTTCATCATATTTATAAAGATAAGGGGGTTGTGGTCTGTAAATACTAACACTTTATTTCCTGATAAGTAAATCTCAAACTTCTTGATTGACAATATAAGACCCAACGCCTCCTTTTCTACCACGGAATAATTTCTCTGAGCTGCATTAAATTTTCTGGAATAGTAATACACAGGATGCTCAATCTGGTCTAAACCAACTTGAATAAGCACAGCACCTATTCCAACATCTGACGCATCAATGTGTAATATAAATGGTTTATCAAATTGGGGACTAGCAAGAATAGGTGAGGTGGACAATATGCCCTTTAGGTTCTGAAAAGCATTCTGACAATCTTGTGTCCACTGAAACTTTACTTGCTTGCGTAACAAGTTTGTCAAAGGAGCAGCTACTGTTGAAAAATTTCTACAATAACGCCTATAGTATGCACACATACCAATAAACCGTTGGACTCCTTTCTTATTGGTCAACACTGGGTAGTCCACAATGGCTTGAATCTTATCTTGTAAGGGGATAATCTTACCTTGGCCTACCTCGTGTCCAAGATAAGTTATCGTACCTCTTGCCCAACTACACTTATTCATATTTATGGTTAACTTTGCGTTTTCCAACACTGTAAACAAGTTCTTAAGGCCTAAGAGATGATCGGCCCAATTCTTACTGTACAAAACAATGTCATCAAGGTAGGCCCTACAATCTGGCACATCCTTGAGTAAGAAATTCATAAGTCTTTGAAAAGTAGCAGGTGCATTTCTCAAACCGAATGGCATGACATTAAATTCATACGCACCATCAGGTGTAACAAAAGCAGTAACCTCTCTAGCATACTCTGTTAATGGAATTTGATAATACCCTTTTGACAAATCAAGCTTACTTACATATTCGGCATGACCTATGGACTCTATACATTCTTCCAACAAGGGTAAAGGAAAATCGTCCACTGTAGTGTTCTTGTTCAGTTTCCTGTAATCCACGCACAATCTCCAGGTTCCATCTGGTTTTGGCACTAACAAACACGGAGAGCTCCAAGTACTTTGACTTGGCCGAATGAAATCATGCTGGAGCAGATATTCCACTTCTGCTTGCATAATTTTCCTCTTTTCGGGATTCACCTCGGTACGGATGTTGTCGAATGGGGGTGCTGTCCAGGAGCTGAATGTCGTGTGTGATGAGGTGGGTCTGGGTAGGAACCTCCCCAAACAGAGATGTATGGTTGTCCAGCAGAACCTGGAACTCATCACGTTGTTCCTCCTGTAAATGACATAGCATCTCCCTGCCATTGGAACTGGAACTGAGAAGTTGGATATTAACATCATGTCCCTCACTACAATTATCCTCAGGTGGTAACTCTTCCCGACTAAAACAAGCTACTACACCAGGTCCAACATAAGCTTTTAATCTGTTAATGTGTACAGTCATTTGGGGTTCTGAAAGATTAGGGTTAATTAGTTTATAAGTTAGGTCTCCCACCTTGTCTACCACTTGGTAGGGTCCTGCGAACTTATGGGACATGGAAGTCCCCATACGAGGTTTCAACACCAACACCAAATCTCCGACATCAAACGACCTTAGCTTAGCCTTGAACTTCTTGTCATATCGTACTTTCATGGCTTGTTGAGTCCTTCCCAGATGTTCTTTCGCCAACTCACGAGCCCGACACAACTTAGCCTTGACCTCACTCAAGTACAATCCGCTCTGATGAACAGAGACATCTCCCAACAACTTTTCTTGTAGCATTTTAAGAGGACCTCTTACTTGGTGACCAAACACTAGTTCAAAGGGTGAACAGCCCAATGACTCTTGTAGCCCTTCTCTAGCAGCAAACAACACAAAGGGGAGATTCTCATCCCAATTACGTGGATGAGTTTCTCCGGTTGTCTTCAGCATTTGTTTCAAAGTCTGGTGGAAACGTTCAAGTCCACCTTGGCTTTGGGGATGATATGGACTGGACAATTTGTGCCGAATCCCTCGGGATTCGCAAAAAGTTCTGAAAACTTTAGAAACAAAATTTCCCCCATTATCACTCTGAATAACTCTAGGCATTCCAAACAACGAAAAGAATCTTTCAAGATACTTGATGAGATTATGAGCCTTGGTATTCCGTAGAGCATAAGCTTCAAGAAATCTAGTAGTCATACACATGAGAGTGAACAAAAACATGTTACCCGATTTAGTCTTAGGTAAAGGACCACACAATCAATTACAAACATGAGTAAATGGTTCATCAGGAACTACAATAGGTTGCAATGGTGCTCTAGGTACAGATTGATTTGGTTTACCAACAATTTGACAGGGTATACAGTTATGACAATATCTGACCACGTCTTTCTTTAACTTTGGCCAGAAAAAATATTTACCTATCTTATGGTACATATTCGTGATACCTTGATGACCTCCCATGGGGTCATCATGTGCAGCCTGCAGGACCTGCCTACGATAATCATTGGGGACAACGAGTTGGGTTCTAATCTCACAATCCTCTGAAGAGGGAGTTCCCTTGGGTCTCCACCTTCTCATCAGAAGTCGATCCTTGAAGAAGAAACCCGTCCCTTCCTCCAATGCATCAATATTATCAGGAGCCTCAGAAATACACTTACTTAAACTAGGATCAGTAGTCTGTACAACACTTAAGGGCAATGACTCAGACTCAGCAGCGAGCGGGCAAGAACCTAGTAGCTTGATCTCTTTTCCCGATTGATCAGAATAAAATGGAGTCATAGCTACTTCGGCCTCACTCTCGACAACTGGCGCACTGGAGACAAGCGGGCAAGGTACAGATAGTTCAGCCTCCTCACCTTCACTTTCCTTGTGATTTAGGTTCGGCGGGGCTTCTACTACGGCCTCACTCTCATCATCCAGTCGAGTCATAAAAGAATCCTCAAGATCCACCTCCCACTCCTTTACTGAAGGGGTCCTGGTCTTGGGATCAGCAACCTTAGTGAAGACAGGATTACTCTCACCTGTTTTTCCCATTGATCTAGTAACAACACAAGCAGGGTAAATAATATCATCATCTGCTTCCGGTTGAGCTAATACATTATGGGGTTTAGTTAACATGATGGGACACTTTTGCCCTACAACCATTTGGTTGCCAAAATCATTACCTAGAATAATGTCTACCCCAGGAATGGGCAGTTGTTTACTTACACCAACATTACACCATCCTGAAGTATATTTAGAATCAAGGTTAACTTGCAATAAGGACACTGGTTGCACACTACCGGCAATACCTTGGAGAAGCACAACTTCACCCAGATCTCGGGTGTCAACATCATCAAGTACCTTCTGGGTAATAAGAGACTGTGAAGCTCCAGTATCACGGAGTAATTGAACAGTCTTATGTCTACCATTAGTACATAATAAGGTACCTGTGGAGATATAGGGTTTGAATTCAGCCATCCAATTGGGACTGACTGTAATACATGAAGAATAATAGGTTGCACTCCTTTACTCATAATAAGACCAGTTGGTCGGAGTTCAGGATGCAAACTAAAACATGAAGAAATCACATGCCCCCTTCTCTTACAATGGGTACAATGTTTGACAGTGGACACACTGGTAGAACCAACTGCCGGTTTAGAATTAGCATTACTAGGCTTAGATGATCCTGGCAATGGAGTAACCATCTTAGGGTTAGTAAGAGAAGAGTTCACGGGAGTAACTGTCGCACCAGGAGGAGACTTATACTGATAAGGAGTACGGTGAGCATTGAAATTTACTCTACGACTAGACTTAGGTGAAGTGGCCATAAACGGGGCCTTAGTCAGCAACTCATGCTCATCCGCGAGCTTTGACAGCTCATCAATATCGGTTACATTCTTTTGTTCTGCCATAAAAGTAGACAACTGGTCTGGAAGACAGGACAATACTTCTTCCATTATGAGAAGATTCTTTTAGAGCATCAAAATCAGTGACTGCAAGTGACCTTTAACCATCTGTTGCAAAAATTCGTCTTCTGACGAGTAAAATCTGCTATTGTTTGATCCTTGATTCTCCTTAGGTTCCTGAACTTTTGCCTGTGTGCCTCTGGATTTAGCTGGTATGCATTGAGGATGCTTTTCTTTACAAAGTCATAATCAAAACTATGAGCGTCAGGTAAGGATGTGAAAACCTCCTGACTACGCCCCTTGAATTGAGACTGCATAAATGGCTACCCACTGATCCCTTGGCCAGTTCATACTGATGGCAATTTATTAAAATGTGCAAAGAAAACCTCAGGATCTTCCTCATTGAACTTGGGCAACTCTATATACTTATTCATCCTGATGGGATTATTATCACTATTTGTTGAAACATTACTAGTATTTCCATGCCCAGCTGCCATACGCTGTGATTCAAGCCTGAAGTTAGTGTTAGCCATTTGTTGTTGAATCTCTAATTGCCTAGTTTGTTCCTCGGCTTGTTGCTTCTTTGTGGCTTCAAGTTGCAACTCAATTAAACCTCTCTGGTTTTGTGCCGCAATTTCTAAAACGCCTAGTCTCTAGCTCCCTTTGCTGAGCTTCAGCCTCTAATATTTGCTGTTGCTGTTGAGCTTCAATCTCTCTTTGACGAGCTTCAGCCTCTAATATTTTCTGTTCCTTTTGAGCTTCAAGCTTAGCATTGGCATTTGCGCTTCTAACTCAAGACGCTTAACGTCATCTGATCACTCGACTCCTCTCTTAACTCTTCAAGAATTTCTTCATCTAACTCCTCATTCTCAACAAAATGCGTCACAATGACTTTCAATATTTGGGCTTTAACCATTCTATTGCTGGCGGTCAAATCCAAATGATTTGCCATTTGTATTAACTCAGTCTTTTTAAGGTTCTGAATCCCTTCAAAGTCTGGGTGAGCCACCAACGCTGCAACTTTGCTCCTCCATCGTTACTAACACTTGGCACTTGATTCACAAAAATAATTAAAACAATAAACACTGCACTACACTTCACTGTAAAATTGTCACCACACTGAAATTCGCTTGGCCTCACTGCACAAACAAAATATATAGGATGACTTACCTCAAAATCGTGAAACGTTGTTACTTGACACACAGGAAGGCTTTGCTTGGCACATGGAATAGTTCTTAAGAAACACACAGACACTTGACACACTGGTACCTAGGAAGGCAAGGTTAGATTAGCATAGTTAAGTTAAAGTGGGACAATATCTCCCGGACAGGGCCCCATAACTCTTTGTTACCTATCGTACGTTACGGCTCGTGATCCTACAGCAGCCAAACTTTAATAAGTCTAGGGATACGACACAACTGGCTGTTCTCAATAGCGAATCACCAGTATAACCCCTTAATAGGTAATGAGCATAAAATAGAATCTTCATAGGACTGAAGAATAAAGACACTAAGTATATATATATATATAATATTATATTAAATAAATCTCAAAAGCAAACAGATGATTATATGGTCACAATATATCACATTAAAAATATCACTGTAACTTCCAGACATTAAATCAATACTAAGAATAATTATGGCTATGACAGAACAAATGAACTTAACTTCAACAAGTGTTATCTCCCTGGTTTCTGCTCAGCTACTGAACTACATCACGCGAGAATCAAAGAGATTGCCTTCGCCCCGCGAATAAATTGCCAAAGTTACAATATTTATTATTTCAACAATGGAGCACTACATTTTGACAAGAGTAATCTTAAACTAACTTAATGAATAATTAGTACATATTGATATAGACAAACAAAAGTAATTATTCTTTTACATAGTAATTAAAATATGCATACAGAAGGAAATAATGGCATGCACACCCCAGCAACGGACGATCCCACGACAATTTGCCAGATACAGTTCACTCAATTATTATTTCACTCTGTTACCCACTTATGATCACATATAAATCATTAGTTCCCGTGGGAAAACTGATCACACAAAGAAATAAACAATCATTCCCACGATACGCTGGGCCTAACGCCAACACTGTAACATGAATGTGCATTTGCATAGAACATATAAGTATAACAATATACATGCTTGTAATTTACATACAATTATAAATGTACATATTAATATATTCACTTACGTATCTTATAAGGGTACGTAACACACCACACATACAATCATCCACCACCACACATACAGACCCACCACCACACATACAGACCCACCACCACACATACAGACCCACCACCACACATACAGCCCTCCACCACCACACATACAGACCTCCACCACCACACATACAGACCTCCACCACCACACATACAGACCACCACCACCACACATACAGGCCTCCACCACCACACATACAGGCCTCCATCACCACCCATACAGGCCTCCACCACCACACATTCAGGTCTCCACCACCACACATACAGACCACCACCACCACACATACAGACCACCACCACCACACATACAGGCCTCCACCACCACACATACAGGCCTCCACCACCACACATACAGGCCTCCTCCACCACACATACAGACCACCACCACCACACATACAGACCCACCACCACCACACTTACAGACCACCACCACCACACATACAGACCATCACCACACATACAGACCACCACCACCACACATACAGACCACCACCACCACACATACAGGCCACCACCACCACACATACAGACCTCCACCACCACACATACAGACCTCCACCACCACACATACAGACCCACCACTACCACACATACAGACCTCCACCACCACACATACAGACCTCCACCACCACACATACAGACCACCACCACCACACATACAGACCACCACTACCACACATACAGGCCCACCACCACACATACAGGCCTCCACCACCACACATACAGACCTCCACCACCACACATACAGACCTCCACCACCACACATACAGACCACCACTACCACACATACAGACCACCACTACCACACATACAGGCCCACCACCACACATACAGGCCTCCACCACCACACATACAGACCTCCACCACCACACATACAGACCTCCACCAATACACATACAGACCTCCACCACCACACATACAGACCACCACCACCACACATACAGACCCACCACCACCACACATACAGACCCACCACCACCACACATACAGACCACCACCACCAGACATACAGGCCTCCACCACCACACATACAGACCCACCACCACACGTACAGACCTCCACCACCACACATACAGACCTCCACCACCACACATACAGACCCACCACTACCACACATAAAGACCTCCACCACCACACATACAGACCTCCACCACCACACATACAGACCACCACCACCACCACACATACAGACCCACCACCACACATACAGGCCCACCACCACACATAGAGGCCCCCCACCACCACACATACAGGCCCACCACCACACATACATTCCTTCACCACCACACATACAGACCTCCACCACCACACATACAGACCTCCACCACCACACATACAGACCTCCACCACCACACATACAGACCACCACCACCACACATACAGACCCACCACCACCACACATACAGACCCACCACCACCACACATACAGACCACCACCACCACACATACAGGCCCACCACCACCACACATACAGACCACTACCACACATACAGACCTCCATCACCACACATACAGACCCACCATCACACATACAGGCCCACCACCACACATACAGGCCCACCACCACCACACATACAGACCCACCACCACCACCACATACAGGCCCACCACCACCACACATACAGACCCACCACCACCACCACCACACATACAGAACCACCACCACACATACAAGCCCACCACCACCACACATACAGACCCACCACCACCACACATACAGACCACCACCACCACACATACAGACCCACCACCACCACACATACAGACCCACCACCACCACACATACAGGCCCACCACCACCACACATACAGACCACCACCACCACACATACAGGCCTCCACCACCACACATACAGACCTCCACCACCACACATACAAGACCTCCACCACCACACATACAGACCTCCACCACCACACATACAGACCACCACCACCACACATACAGACCACCGCCACCACACATACAGACCACCACCACACATACAGACCTCCACCACCACACATACAGACCTCCACTACCACACATACAGACCACCACCACCACACATACAGACCACCACCACCACACATACAGACCACCACCACCACACATACAGACCACCACCACCACACATACAGACCACCACTACCACACATACAGTCCTCCACTACCACACATACAGACCACCACCACACATACAGACCTCCAATACCACACATACAGGACCACCACCACACATACAGACCACCACCACCACACATACAGACCACCACCACCATACATACAGACCTCCACTACCACACATACAGACCACCACCACCACACATACAGACCTCCACTACCACACATACAGACCACCACCACCACACTACAGACCATCACCACACATACAGACCACCACCACCACACATACAGACCACCACCACCACACATACAGGCCACCACCACCACACATACAGACCTCCACCACCACACATACAGACCTCCACCACCACACATACAGACCCACCACTACCACACATACAGACCTCCACCACCACACATACAGACCTACCACCACCACACATACAGACCACCACCACCACACATACAGACCACCACTACCACACATACAGGCCCACCACCACACATAACAGGCCTCCACCACCACACATACAGACCTCCACCACCACACATACAGACCTCCACCACCACACATACAGACCACCACTACCACACATACAGACCACCACTACCACACATACAGGCCCACCACCACACATACAGGCCTCCACCACCACACATACAGACCTCCACCACCACACATACAGACCTCCACCAATACACATACAGACCTCCACCACCACACATACAGACCACCACCACCACACATACAGACCCACCACCACCACACATACAGACCCACCACCACCACACATACAGACCACCACCACCACACATACAGACACCACCACCAGACATACAGGCCTCCACCACCACACATACAGACCCACCACCACACGTACAGACCTCCACCACCACAGATACAGACCTCCACCACCACACATACAGACCACCACTACCACACATAAAGACCTCCACCACCACACATACAGACCTCCACCACCACACATACAGACCACCACCACCACCACACATACAGACCCACCACCACACATACAGGCCCACCACCACACATAGAGGCCCCCCACCACCACACATACAGGCCCACCACCACACATACATTCCTTCACCACCACACATACAGACCTCCACCACCACACATACAGACCTCCACCACCACACATACAGACGTCCACCACCACACATACAGACCACCACCACCACACATACAGACCCACCCACCACCACACATACAGACCCACCACCACCACACATACAGACCACCACCACCACACATACAGGCCCACCACCACCACACATACAGACCACTACCACACATACAGACCTCCATCACCACACATACAGACCCACCATCACACATACAGGCCCACCACCACACATACAGGCCCACCACCACCACACTTACAGACCCACCACCACCACACATACAGGCCCACCACCACCACACATACAGACCCACCACCACCACCACCACCACATACAGACCACCACCACACATACAAGCCCACCACCACCACACATACAGACCCACCACCACCCACACATACAGACCACCACCACCACACATACAGACCCCACCACCACCAACATACAGACCCACCACCCCACACATACAGGCCCACCACCACCACACATACAGACCACCACCCTCCACACATACAGGCCTCCACCACCACACATACAGACCTCCACCACCACACATACAGACCCTCCACCACCACACATACAGACCTCCACCACCACACATACAGACCACCACCACCACACATACAGACCACCGCCACCACACATACAAACCACACCACACATACAGACCTCCACCACCACACATACAGACCTCCACTACCACACATACAGACCACCACCACCACACATACAGACCACCACCACCACACATACAGCACCACCACCACCACACATACAGACCACCACTACCACACATACAGAACCTCCACTACCACACATACAGACCACCACCACACATACAGACCTCCAATACCACACATACAGACCACCACCACACATACAGGCCTCCACCACCACACATACAGACCTCCACTACCACACATACAGACCACCACCACCACACATACAGACCACCACCACCATACATACAGACCTCCACTACCACACATACAGACCACCACCACACATACAGACCTCCACTACCACACATACAGACCTCCACCACCACACATACAGACCCACCACCACCACACATACAGACCACCACCACCACACATACAGACCACCACCACCACACATACAGGCCTCCACCACCAAACATACAGGCTTCCATCACCACACATACAGGCCTCCACTACCACACATACAGGCCCACCACCACCACATACAGGGCCTCCACCACCACACATACAGACCTCCACCACCACACATACAGACTTCCACCACCACACATACAGACCTCCACCACCACACATACAGACCACCACAACCACACATACAGACCCACCACCACCACACATATAGACCCACCACCACCACACATACAGACCACCACCACCATGTTACCTATCGTACGTTACGGCTCGTGATCCTACAGCAGCCAAACTTTAATAAGTCTAGGGATACGACACAACTGCTGTTCTCAATAGCGAATCACCAGTATAACCCCTTAATAGGTAATGAGCATAAAATAGAATCTTCATAGGACTGAAGAATAAAGACACTAAGTATATATATATATAATATTATATTAAATAAATCTCAAAAGCAAACAGATGATTATATGGTCACAATATATCACATTAAAAATATCACTGTAACTTCCAGACATTAAATCAATACTAAGAATAATTATGGCTATGACAGAACAAATGAACTTAACTTCAACAAGTGTTATCTCCCTGGTTTCTGCTCAGCTACTGAACTACATCACGCGAGAATCAAAAGAGATTGCCTCGCCCCGCGAATAAATTGCCAAAGTTACAATATTTATTATTTCAACAATGGAGCACTACATTGTGACAAGAGTAATCTTAAACTAACTTAATGAATAATTAGTACATATTGATATAGACAAACAAAAGTAATTATTCTTTACATAGTAATTAAAATATGCATACAGAAGGAAATAATGGCATGCACACCCCAGCAACGGACGATCCCACGACAATTTGCCAGATACAGTTCACTCAATTATTATTTCACTCTGTTACCCACTTATGATCACATATAAATCATTAGTTCCCGTGGGAAAACTGATCACACAAAGAAATAAACAATCATTCCCACGATACGCTGGGCCTAACGCCAACACTGTAACATGAATGTGCATTTGCATAGAACATATAAGTATAACAATATACATGCTTGTAATTTACATACAATTATAAATGTACATATTAATATATTCACTTACGTATCTTATAAGGGTACGTAACACACACCACACATACAATCATCCACCACCACACATACAGACCCACCACCACACATACAGACCCACCACCACACATACAGCCCTCCACCACCACACATACAGACCTCCACCACCACACATACAGACCTCCACCACCACACATACAGACCACCACCACCACACATACAGGCCTCCACCACCACACATACAGGCCGTGCCATACACCACCCATACAGGCCTCCACCACACACACATTCAGGTCTCCACCACCACACATACAGACCACCACCACCACACATACAGACCACCACCACCACACATACAGGCCTCCACCACCACACATACAGGCCTCCACCACACACATACAGGCCTCCTCCACCACACATACAGACCACCACCACCACACATACAGACCCACCACCACCACACTTACAGACCACCACCACCACACATACAGACCATCACCACACATACAGACCACCACCACCACACATACAGACCACCACCACCACACATACAGGCCACCACCACCACACATACAGACCTCCACCACCACACATACAGACCTCCACCACCACACATACAGACCCACCACTACCACACATACAGACCTCCACCACCACACATACAGACCTCCACCACCACACATACAGACCACCACCACCACACATACAGACCACCACTACCACACATACAGGCCCACCACCACACATACAGGCCTCCACCACCACACATACAGACCTCCACCACCACACATACAGACCTCCACCACCACACATACAGACCACCACTACCACACATACAGACCACCACTACCACACATACAGGCCCACCACCACACATACAGGCCTCCACCACCACACATACAGACCTCCACCACCACACATACAGACCTCCACCAATACACATACAGACCTCCACCACCACACATACAGACCACCACCACCACACATACAGACCCACCACCACCACACATACAGACCCACCACCACCACACATACAGACCACCACCACCAGACATACAGGCCTCCACCACCACACATACAGACCCACCACCACACGTACAGACCTCCACCACCACACATACAGACCTCCACCACCACACATACAGACCCACCACTACCACACATAAAGACCTCCACCACCACACATACAGACCTCCACCACCACACATACAGACCACCACCACCACCACACATACAGACCCACCACCACACATACAGGCCCACCACCACACATAGAGGCCCCCCACCACCACACATACAGGCCCACCACCACACATACATTCCTTCACCACCACACATACAGACCTCCACCACCACACATACAGACCTCCACCACCACACATACAGACCTCCACCACCACACATACAGACCCCCACCACCACACATACAGACCCACCACCACCACACATACAGACCCACCACCACCACACATACAGACCACAACCACCACACATACAGCCCACCACCACCACACATACAGACCACTACCACACATACAGACCTCCACACCACACATACAGACCCACCATCACACATACAGGCCCACCACCACACATACAGGCCCACCACCACCACACATACAGACCACCACCACCACACATACAGGGCCCACCCCACCACACATACAGACCCACACCACGCACCACCACACATACAGACCACCACCACACATACAGCCCACCACCACCACACATACAGACCACCACCACCACACATACAGACCACCACCACCACACATACAGACCCACCACACACACATACAGACCCACACCACCACACATACAGGCCACCACCACCCAACACATACAGACCACCACCACCACACATACAGGCCTCCACCACCACACATACAGACCTCCACCACCACACATACAGACCTCCACCACCACAACATACAGACCTCCACCACCACACATACAGACCACCACCACCACACATACAGACCATCGCCACCACACATACAGACCACCACCACACATACAGAACCTCCACCACCACACATACAGACCTCCACTACCACACATACAGGACCACACCACCACACATACAGACCACCACCACCACACATACAGACCACCACCACCACAAATACAGACCCCAACCACCACACATACAGACCACCACTACCACACATACAGACCTCCACCTACCACACATACAGGACCTCACCACCACACATACAGACCTCCACCAACACACATACAGACCCACCACCACACATACAGGACCTCCACCACCACACATACAGACCTCCACCTACCACACATACAGACCACCACCACCACACATACAGACCACCACCACCATACATACAGACCTCCACTACCACACATACAGACCACCACCACACATACAGACCTCCACCTACCACACATACAGACCTCCACCCCACACATACAGGACCCACCACCACCACACATACAGACCACCACCACCACACATACAGACCATCCACCACCACACATACAGACATCCACCACCACACATACAGACCCCACCACCACACATACAGACCACCACCACCACACATACAGGCCCACCACCACACATACAGGCCCACCACCACACATACAGACCTCCACCACACATACAGACCAACCACACCACACATACAGACCTCACCACCTACACATACAGACCATCCACCACCACACATACAAGACCATCCACCACCACACATATAGACCTCCACCACCACACATACAGACCACCACCACCACACATACAGACCACCACCACCACACATACAGACCACCACACCACACATACAGACCTCCACTACCACACATACAGACCACCACCACACATGCACACCACCACCACACATACAGGCCCACCACCACACATACAGACCTCCACCACCACACCACACATACAGACCACCTCCACCACACATACAGACCACCACCACCACACATACAGACCACCACCACCACCACACATACAGACCTCCACCACACATACAGGCCCACCACCACACATACAGACCACCTCCACCACACATACAGACCACCACCACCACACATACAGACCTCCACCACCACACATACAGACCTCCACCACCAACATACAGACCACCACCACCACACATACAGGCCTCCACCACCACACATACAGACCTCCACCACCACACATACAGACCTCCACCACCACACATACAGACCACCACCACCACACATACAGACCACCACCACCACACATACAGACCACCACCACCACACATACAGACCACCACACCACACATATACAGACCTCCACTACCACACACACAGACTACCACCACACATACAGACCTCCCTACCACACATACAGACCTCCATCACCATACATACAGGCCTCCACTCCCACACATACAGACCTCACCACCACCACACATACAGACCTCCACTACCACACATACAGACCTCCACTACCACACATACAGACCACCACCACCACACATACAGACCACCACCACCACACATACAGACCCCACCACCACACATACAGGCCTCCACCACCAAACATACAGGCTTCCATCACCACACATACAGGCCTCCACTACCACACATACAGGCCCTACCACCACACATACAGGCCTCCACCACCACACATACAGACTCCACCACCACACATACAGACCTCCACCACCACACATACAGACCACCACAACCACACATACAGACCCACCACCACCACACATATAGACCCACCACCACCACACATACAGACCACCACCACCACACATACAATCATCCACCACCACACATACAGACCCACCACCACACATACAGACCCACCACCACACATACAGCCCTCCACCACCACACATACAGACCTCCACCACCACACATACAGACCTCCACCACCACACATACAGACCACCACCACCACACATACAGGCCTCCACCACCACACATACAGGCCTCCACCACCACACATACAGGCCTCCATCACCACCCATACAGGCCTCCACCACCACACATTCAGGTCTCCACCACCACACATACAGACCACCACCACCACACATACAGACCACCACCACCACACATACAGGACCTCCACCACCACACATACAGGCCTCCTACCACCACACATACAGCCTCCTCCACCACACATACAGACCACCACCACCACACATACAGACCCACCACCACCACACTTAGAGACCACCACCA